>NW_011340592.1:14975-25899 GCF_000735185.1 Notothenia coriiceps | reverse complement strand
CATGTAGTACCAATAGAAATACATTGCTTCTAAAATCGTTCTGTGTCAGAATACTAAAATCTGTATTTTTTTAAATCTGTTTTTCCTTCTAATTTGTTAACATTTACATTGCTTTTAAAATCGTGCTGTGCAACACGAAAAAAAGGGGAAAATCGTGTTGATGAACACGAAATTCCGTGAGACTGTGTTGGATGTCCGCCACATTTCAGTAAAAGCTAGCGAACATCCACTGGTAAAACAGTTAAATGCTATTTTTAAATGTTCATACAAGATAGCAAATTAGCTAGTTAGCGATCATATCTTAAATAACTGAATAACAAATGTCAAGATGTGTTCGTCCTTTGCTTTTAAGTTAAAGATAACAGGGCAACTTGAATGCTAAAGGAGCATTTCAGATTTATCTACAAGCGCTGTTGGATTTTTTCTTTCAATTATAGAAAAATACAGACTTAAGTTTAACTAGCATGACTTTTGACGGGAAAAACTACTTCAGTTGCATCTTTTGACATTATTAACACACTCGTATCACGGCACTGTTTTCATTTATGTGGTTTTGTTTCAACCATTTGACTCTGTAGCACTTTGAATTTTGTTTACTCAAATGAAAAGTGCGCTTAAAATCAAATGTATTATTATTATATGTGCAGTTAATGTGGAGCAAACATATCCATACCTACATTTGGAGTGACTACACTTTGCAGGGTAGTCACAGTGGAAGCTACAACTTCATATTTCCTGTGAGCTCCGATCTGATGAATCCTTGGCTGTAGATATTTGCAGCAGCACCAGATGCCCACAGTCCTCCACATCCTCCCACTGAATCTGTTGGAGTAGCTTATGCAGAAACACTCAGTGAGATGAGTAAGGTGCACTGGCAGTGACCCAGGTTAATATGGTTAAAACACTTGAGTGCCAGTGTCTGCAGCCGGGTGCTGAATGCAGAGAAACACAGCAGAAGTTTCAGAGTTGTGTGAGACTGTAGCTGCTGTATAAGCAGCTGTGCATGGTGACTGTAATAAAGATTTCCCCAAAGTCTGTGTGTTTCTGCAGACCTTGGATTAAATCAGCAACTTTTTGTGATGTGCTGCAGGAATGCTAATTAAAATCTCATTACAAAGCCCGTTATGAATTGTCATACAGAGCTAAACACGGAGAGGAAGCACATGGGGTACGATTATTAAAAGGGTGAAGTTAAAAGTGGTGTAACGTCATATAGTGTTCAACATAAAAGCCTCATTTACTGTGTGATTGCAGGGACTTTGTGGAAAATAGCAACCACAGGATCTCTCATTTTAACGTTTGGTCTTGATAATGTGGTTGTGCACTTTTCAGAGCACACTTAACGATGTGCACCATTATCAAAGTGCACCACTTCCCTCTACCTGTGATTTCAGAGAGGATTAAAGCTGAAGGCTCTTCAACCCGTTCTCAGAAAAGCAGAATTGATTTCATCTTAAAGACGAACCATCGAGGCATTATCAAAGAGGCACGAGGATGATTACAAGATTACGTTTGCCCCGGATGTCCTCTGATGAACAACTGCACACACTATAAAGTGTTCTGACAGTTACAGTCAGGAGCAGCAAAGAAAATGAGAACCTGAGATGGGTGGGTGTGAGGTGGGATCAAAGTGCTTCGGGTAGCCTGTGCCATGTCTGGGTTTGCCTATAAGAGAGGCTAGATGCCTTGGTGCGTGATTTACTAATTCATTTGGAATTTGAGATGAGTGATTTGAAGCGTTTTAAATCATCACTGCGTGGCTATGCTCTTTATCCCCAATGTCCTTAAAGATATTTGCTTTTCGTCGTAGAGTTCCTGCTGCACTTCAGAGACCAGCGTGGGCTGCAATGTGAGGCAGATTTCTTTCTGTGGAAAAGCTTGACTTCTTTGCTGAATGTGTGTCGAATAGAAATATAAAGCAATCTAAATACACTGGGAGTAGGTTACTGCTACAAACCATTACAAGGTGACGCAATGCAAGATGAAATGGGGCAACATTAGCTCTAATAAAGACTGGAAATATATGGAAGAATAAATATGCTTTGTGTGTTTTTGGTTGTTGGACTGTCGACCACACAGCCAGACTGAAAACACTCATGCTTCAACTTGATCTAGAGCAGGGGTGTCAAACTCAAATACACAGTGGGCCAAAATAAAAAAGTGTGTACTAGTCGAGGGCCGGACTGGTTCAATGTTTATTGCGAAACTTATTGAAATGAACTTATTGCACAAATTAAACCTGGAACTAACAAAGCTTAAATTAGTGCCTATAAAAACAACATTAAACATTAAATAATCAGTTGCATTCATTTCTTATGGCTCTATCTGCAGCTTTCCAGAGTCATTTCTTATGATTACATTTTCCCACAGGCCAACAACAGCTTAAAAAAAACTATTTCCGTCAAAGAGAAAACCAAACATGCCCTGTTGTCGTGAGAAAAAAAGTGCAGAAGGAAACATCCATTAAACTCAGTGTGCTGCTCGGTGATGCTAGTTCAAGCAAATACTTGGCATCTCATCTTGGGTGAAAGGTCATCAATGTTTGGGCTCAGGCTCTGAGCTGAGGAGACCCTCAGGGTGGAGTGAAGGTGCAATATACCGGCGGGCCAGATCTAATAGGAATTAGAAATGATCCTGCGGGCCGAAATTAAATCCACCACGGGCCTGATTTGGCCCCCGGGCCTTGAGTTTGACACATGTGGAATAGAGTAACTGGTCCATGCCTTTGTTTTTAGCAGGGTTGATAATTGCAACTGTCTTCACTGGTCTCTCCAAAAAAGTAGATCAGACAACTGCAACTCTTCCAGATTGCTGCCGCCCAGAACACATTCCCCCAGAGCTCAGAGCTCTGCACTGGCTTCCAGTAACTCAAAGGATAGACTTCAACATGTTACCTTTACTTTAAAAAACGCTCAATGGTTTCGGAGCGCGATATGTGAAACCTTTTGTTGTTTGATTATTGTGTGTGTGAGCTGTAATTATCCTCTCATCGTACCGCTGTGTCCTCTATTTGTAACTCTTGCCTGTACTAAAAATAAATAAATACAAACACAAAGCAATGCTACCTCTTCCCCCAATGGACTTGATTAAAAATAGGTTATTTACTCAGTGCAGTGTTTGTTTCTTTTAATGTGATGGAGTTAAAGCTCCCCCCAAGCATGTGATTAGTGAGATGGTGATTTCACTCCTGAGGTTGACCATGCATGTGTTGCAGGGCCAGTTGAACAGCTTGCAAATGTAATTCCATATATGTGAAGCACTAAAGCTTTAAGCCGCTGCTGGCAATAGCATTAGGAGTGGAGATGGAGACTGTTAACCTTCGCATCACGGATCAAATCGCTAAAAATCTGTTCCCCACACTTCACTGACTGATACGCTGATCTACCGAGTGGAAGTATTAGCTGCTGTTTATTTTACCCGACACAGCGAGTGAATATTCATGAAGGAGCCTCTGCACGTCAGGACGCCGCTTCCTCTCCTGACTGAGCGCGCAGGAGGAGAGACAGCATGCCCGGCTGCAGCTCACCATCTGAGGGGGAAATCTGCTCTCAGACCATGTCAAACAACCACAACAATCATGATAATAATGGAGTGACGGAGCACAGCGAGAGGTAGAGGGGAGAGAGAGAAAGAGAGAGCGGGGGAGGGAGGGAGGGAGGAGAAACGCCGCCTTGTTTTTGAAGCATGCACATATTCTCTGGACTTCATATTTGCAGAGCGGGACGGATCGTGTAACGCTTTTGCTATCACAGCGCGAGGCAGAGGATAGCAGAGAGGATGCTTCGAGAAGACTGGCTGTTGCAGTGCATGTGCCGTAAGATGGAGACATATTGGGGCTAAGGATCGTAACACGGAGGAAATATGTTGATCTGCACAGGATGCATGCCTTCCCTGGCGTCGTTTCTCGCCTGTAATATGTAGCGACGACCGAGCAGCTTTTGCTTTGAGGCTCCCGTGAAAAGCGTCGCTCATCCCCGGCTGGAGCAGAGCAACCTCCCCCAGGTTCAGTGTCGATTTGGCGGAGAGATGCCCCGCTAAAAGTGCGCTGTCCGCGGTGCTGAAGGGATCCCGCAGCTCCTCGGGTCCTGACCTTCTCTCCCCAAAATCCTTCTCCCGCAACAAGACACAGGAAGGTGGGCAAAAAAAAGCAGGCCACCGCACATGGACAACTGCTGGGCTTGACTTGAGTCAGCCTGGACACTATTCTCTTTCATGGCTGTGGCACGCAAAATCAAAACTTTGCTGACCGTCAACATCTTGGTGTTCGTGGGGATTATCCTGTTCTCGGTGTACTGCAGGATCCAGGACCGGTCCGAGGAGATCATCCAGATGGGGCGTATGTCCGACCAGAGGCTGCGAGCCAGGAATGGTAAAGTTTCCAACTTGGTGGACAGGCAGTCTATTCTGCAGAGGCTGGAGAGGCTGGAGGACGTGGTCTACAACCAGCTGAACGGTAGGGAAACGGATTGATCGTGTTCATAGCGAGATAATCAGCAGAAATAGATATAATCACGACTGAAAAGTACGATTTTTGGCCGAAAATAGGCAGTTTTTGTCTAGAGTAAAGCACTTTTTTCTGGCTTTATATGCCAAAAATCCAGAATGTGTTTAGTCCACATGCACTGAGCTATAGGTTGGACTTTCTTCCCCGGATTTGAAGCATGACTCATGAATATTTCTGTCAGCCTGTAGCCTAATTTCTTTGATGAAGCAGTGTGGAATCAGCCCGATTCTCCACAGTGTTGTGAGTGCTGCCTCCAAAGCCTGTTAGGGAGCTAATGAAGCAGGGTGCTGGCTTACAGTGTGATATAGTATGTGCTTATTGTGTTGACAGACTTTACTAGGCTGTAACTTTAACAAGCCTCTCACACTGCAACACCCCTGACCCCGTAATTGACTTGTAGTAAACTTCACATTAACTTATGCTTTAAGTGTGCATGATGCCTGTAGCCGTGTATAAAGACTCGGAGGAAACAGCTCAGATTTAACAAGCTGTGTGAGTTTTTGAAGGAGAGTCTGATGTAATGGCTCTACAAAGGAAGAGTGTATTTCATTACACGGACATTAGTCTGTGGGACAGTTTGTCTCGTCAGCAGAACGGCAACCTTTAAAATCAGGTTACATGTGATTGTCTTTCTCATTGTGGTCTCCTCTAGAATCCGCACAATCACAACTGATGTCAAAGCCATCTTTCATGCTCGAGAAGACTGACCTTGATATGTGATATACCAACTGTCAAAGTCATTATAATTAATATAGAGAACACATCAGCGTTTAATAACTTGAGGGAAGCAAACGCCTCTCGAAATCCAGATCACATAAGCACCAGATTCATATTCACTTAAATTCACACAATGTTTGAATGTATTTTATAAACCTGACGAGTAATCGATTGGTAAATAGTAGTACATTTTTTGTTTAGATTAACTCAATACATGATCATTGATGTTATATGAACGTAATACATCATTATTGATTCATCTGTAAGTTATTTTCAGTCAATCGATTCAACATTTTTCCGGAGCCCAGTGTCTTCAAATGTTTGATTTTGATGTGTAAAACCACAATATATAATATCTGCTACCATATATGAGAGGATAAGGCAAAGTCAGCCAAACTTGCTTGAAATATGATAGGTACAGTTAATTGTTTATCCACATTGTTATATTTAATTGTTTCAGCTCCAGTGGAGTCCATTTAATTCATTTTCACGTCTTCTAATGTAGGTGTAAATATCCTTTCTATCCAACTAAATCAAATCCACCTTGATATATAATGCACTTTAAAACCTCCAGACCAAGTGCTCTACACAGAAATACAAAGTCACACTTATTGTGAGTCAAAACTAAAACAAAATATTCAAACTCCAAATCCAAAGAAGCTTTATTGGCATGACACAGTATAACCAAAGCACTTTGTACAAGGTGGTGAACAGATAAACAGTAAACAATTAAACAATCATGTCAAGAAGAAGTTGAACATACAGGATGTATACTTTTGGGGCTTCCTGTTTCCTGTAGTGTGTAATAAAGGTTTTAGTGCATGTTAATGGTTCGCAAAGACTAAAATCCCAAAGTGTTACTCTCCCCAAAAACTCCTGTCAATTATTTTCAAACATTCAATTGATCGAAAAAGAAGCTTTTTTGGCATGAACATATCAAAAACACAGTATAACCAAAGCCCATTGTACAAGGTTAAACAATTAAACAATCATTTAGAAGAAGTTGAAGAAAACTGATATCATCGACCAAATCTAATCATGATTTGAAAAGCAGGATGTATATGCCTGATGACTGATGTGGAAGGGAAAGATGTTAGTGACTCTTGAATCTTGGGTTTAGAGTATTGTTTTGACTTCACAGTTCTCCCCCACCCCCAGGATGTTGGGGCTAAGTGGGATCACAGCAGACATTTCCTCACACTGCTTTGTTGGCATACTTCAAAGTGAGTGTTCTGATATGAGAACGCAACAGAATTACTACCTTACAACACACACAGATCCTGGAGCATCTGATTGGTTCGGCGGCCGTGATCCCTTCATATCAAACCTCTGACCTTTCCACACAGCTGTGATTAAGGACGTGTTTTAAACCAGAGACTCCTGAAGCCAAACCGTCTTGTTTCCAAGGTAAATAATGGGGGATCGTCTTGGAATAGCACGGCGTTATGAATGATTTATAATCCATCAGCAAAGTCAATTTCTATTCACCAGCTTACTGGACTCCTGGGAAATTGTGACTTTATCATCTGTGTAAATTACTGACACAGGCTGTGAGGGATGAGGACTCGGCAGAGGAAGGCTGTGTGTGTGTGTGTGTGTGTGTGTGTGTGTGTGTGTGTGTGTGTGTGTGTGTGTGTGTGTGTGTGTGTGTGTGTGTGTGTGTGTTGTGTTTCATGTTGGCCACCAGTAGAGGTCACAGTATGTGATTACCTGTTAACTACCATCCAGTCTTTAAAGGTTGCTTTAACCTGAATTCAAGGATATACAGATTAGAAAAATATTATTTATGCAGAAAATGTGTTTTTGTCTCGGTGGAAAAAGCACTGTTACGTAAAGGGTATTCTGCTTTTTGGGCTTTCTAGTGAATGTAAATGGTCTGCAAAGGCTAGAATCCCTGTGTGTGCATTTGAATTTGCCAGGATCACATTGAACAAACTATCTTTCTCCCCCCCCACACGCCGTCTTTTTTTACTTTGAGGAACATAGTGACATCCCTATGTCAGTCTGTGACATCATTTGGGACCAAAAACACCTTTTCCCGTTGACTTACATTGTGAGAGAGAATTTTTTGTTCGATATTCAACTGCCCAGTATGAACACTTTTCAAAGCGTCTAAAAGTTGTAAAATGCGCTAGAAGCCAAATCCAGAGTTATTTTACCTCTGATTGAGCTGTGATCAGCCGTGACGCTGCAGATAGGAGGCGGGGCTTAAGCAGGTGCGCACCTCTCTATTTGGTATTGGTCGAGATACCATCATTTGGCTCTCGAGAGGGAGGACATTTCGCCGTCCCGCCTCTAACGCTGTAATCCGTTCTCTTTATTGACATATAACAGTTGCGCTTCTTTTGGATAGCGCGCCAACACATTGTACGTGATAGGCTAAGGGGCGGGACATCTCTAAGCGGTTGACCAGATCATAATTTCACTACTACTACTTGTAAAATACACATTTTCAGAATAATATATGATATCACTGGATTCTAATAAATTAATGTTCTAGTACATCTATTACATTTTGCGGATTGTAAAGGTGAAGATAACTTGTAATGCTTTATCATATTGCCATGTATCTTTATCCAAAATTATAATTTGAACCTGCAAAGTAACTAATGTCATCCGATTAATGTAGGGAAGTAAAATGCACAATATTTGCTATCGAATTTTAGTGGAGTAGAAGCAAAAAATTGCATAATATGGAAGTAAAAACACTTGAGTAAATGTACTTGGTTACTTTCCAACACTGAGTAGGATCTTCTTCTGACTGGTTGTGATGTTAGAGAGTATAAGTGTGTCTTACAGCCTGACAGTGTTTCTGTTTCTGCATGATCTCGTCGTTAAGCCTGAGCTTCAGCAGATATTTGAGTTATGCTTGGCATCTGGCATCCCCTCTCAGCTTAAAAAAATACAATGCACCCCCTCTCAGCTTCATATAGAGACAGATAGTGTTTCTGCTGTGGGATGAAACCACAGTGTGTCTGCAGAACTCTTTAAAGACTGAGATTTTACAATGAGGTCAACCATGCTAACATTTTAATATGAATCATCAGTTTCTCCCGTGCCAATTTTGAGTGGGTGGATTTTGAAAATGCAGGATTTTTTATTTGGTGTTTTGAGTGTAATTGGTGATTGACTTTTTTACCCTGAGCGTTGGCTGAAGGGCAACCGCCTCCTCTACTGTAAGGCTGGTTACACTTTTGTATCAAGTGTTTTATTATTTATTCTCAAAACTCACACCCGTTTGCAGGCCGTTCACAAGTGGAGAGTGTCACGGACAATTATGAGCTGAAGAGAGGAGCAAGCAATGAACTAAGTGCACAGCTCTGTTGCCTTTCCAGTTAACATTATACAAGAGAAAAAAAGCATCATGAACCTGCCGCTGGGGTGAGTCTGAATTAAATCAGTAATGATTCTATTCCACGTCAGGGTGAGCTAACACAAATCATTAGTTTGTTCAGTGTGATCCTGGCAAATTCAAATGCACAATTATGCAAACAAGCTGTGCAGACACGTCTCTCTTTGCACACAACCCGAGTCTGGGACATGAAAAGGAGTTACTCGCAGTTACGTACATTTGTCTTTGACAGCGGCAATGTGCACACAGGCTGCGAACGCTCGCTGGCTGTCACCATTCCTCCGTGATTTGTCTCGAGGTCTTTAATGGCGTACTTAATCATATCCTCATATCCCAGGTCACTGCCCCCTTTTTCTCAATGGCGCATAGACCACAGATTGTACTCAGCGGCCATTGGGAATAACTAGGGTGAGAGGAGGACTCTGCGCGCCAATAACTGTTACCATGTCCGCCAGCGATATGAAGTAATTGCCCATTGCCTCTGTTGTTTATTGCCCAGCAATTGCGTGCCACGGGAGCTGCAGCAAGGTCCAATTAGATTTGAAGGACATAAACAAGTCGCAAAATTCCCTTTTTATAGTCGCCTGATGGATGGTCACCAGACTACCAACAAGAAAACAATGGTCAGGCTTTATCAGCGGCCCGTCCCGCGCAGGAAGGATCAAGGTGAGGGCTATCGTGCCCCGTCTTCCAGTAATCACGGGCTTTAAGCTTGTTAGCAGGCTTATGGAGGAGCGATCTGACCTTAAGTACTGCATTAGAACCAGAAAATACCTCCTCGCAAGTACTGATGAAGTGGCTGTGTTAAACCAACAATACACTCAAACAAGATTAGCAGCCATTTTTCAGAACGAGATACAAATGCATATTTCCAGCTGATATTTAACTTAACCTTTGTATTATGTTCACATGTTGGACCCATTGGTACGGTTTGGTATTGTTTGGGTCACATTTACTCAGGAAATCATGTGAGCAACAAAGTCCCTCATATATCTCCGTTCCCAACAAAATAGAAAACAAAAATTATTAACGTTTGCAAACACTCTGCTTAATAATTTCAATGTAGAATGATGTATAATACAGCGTACAAATACTGAGCCCAAGTAAAAGTCCTGCATTCAAACGTTTATTTAGGAAAGATTGTTATGAACAACAGTATTCATCAGCAGAAGTGTCCATTTCATTATTGTGTTTCAAATATGCAATAATGTTTTGTCTTAATCAATCAAATACGATATAAAAAAGAACAAAGTATGACATCTTAATATTTGATATATTATTTTTTTTGTCGTTTGATTTATTCTCTCCTGTCAAGCTGTAAAGTGAATACAAAAATATACATATTACAAAAACTGCTTCTTCAATAAACTGCATGCCCTAGCTTTAAGGTCAGACTTAAATTGAATCAGACCTACCTGACCTTCTTCTCATCCCGTCTTCTCTTTCTTCTACATCTCTTTCATCTGAAAAATGCAGATATCATTAAATGTAACAAGAGTGCAACCCTAACCCTAAGAGAAAAGCACAGAACAAACACACAGAATTCGCTTGACTTCAGCTCATATAAAAGCACATATTAAATTAATTAAAAGCCCTTATATACAAACAGACACAAAAGCACATTCTAAAGTACAGAATATCCACAGACGATATGAAGAACAACGATATGACTCTTACTCCGGGTCAGCCACAAATCCAACATGTCTGTGTGAACATTTGATTTACTGATTGATGGCAAGCTGCAAAGACAATTTTCAAGAATAAAAATACTTGGAAAATACACTGCATGCCTGCTTTAAGGTCAACCCCAAACTCAATTAGACTCAGATGAAACTACCTGACCTTCTTCCATTGCTGCCCTTTCTTCCGCTGGTCTGTCGCAGAAAATGCTCTAAAAAGAATGTTCCTAAAAAGCAGATATTGCTGATTGTAATCAACCAATCATTGATGGCGGCGCATGCAACAGAGTCTCTTATTATACTAAACATGAGAGAGCACTTTACTGTGGAGCTAAATGTATTTTAAGGCCTTGGACTCTGCAATTACAATACAGTCGAATGTGATCTTATTGGACAGGCTTATTGCAGTTTTGGGATGGATGTGTTTTCTGTCAAAGCATTTGATTTATTGATTGCTGTAAAGTCAACTTTATTGTTTGTGTGTACACAGACAGAGAGATCGAAATACCGTTTCACACAATCCCGAATACAAAAAATACAAATGTATATAAAAATATGTATATACTAGGGGTGCACCGAATGGGAAATTCTTGGCCGAAACCGATACCGAAAATAGGAAACAGTTGGCCGAATGCCGAAAGGCCGAAAATGATTAATAGAAATATATATATA
>NW_011340592.1:0-14284 GCF_000735185.1 Notothenia coriiceps | reverse complement strand
CTCAATAGTGGACTTTTGTAGTCGTCCCGTCTCGTCCATGAGAAAATTTACTCTGTGGATGGTTAAATAATTATCCTTTTACTTTTAGATACAATATGAAACAAGAAAATTGACCTTTTAACATTGGTTTTGTCAGTGGTTTTTGACAAATGAAACGACACCTAACCCGTCGTCAATTCGGAATAACATACGGTGTTTCTATGGTTAAATTTTTTTATATAAACATACCAGAATTACCAACCAAGTCAGGGGGAGATATTGGGTCTCGTCTTCGACATGTACAGGAAATTCCCAATCGTTTTATTTTTTGGTCCAACATTTTCATGTTTTTCAACACACCACACAAGAGATCCTCCAAGCGGGGAAACGCAGGGCCAAAGTTATTGGTCCTTTCCAGTCCCGACACAACCATCCACCTGCGTGCAACGGAGAAAACGTCTTCGTACTTACCAGGACCCGTGCGACGGTTTGGGTTGACAAAAAGGACGAGCGTTACTAATAACAACACCTATTCCTAGAAGGTAATAAAAGACGAAAAAAACAAAAAGAAAAGGAGAATAAAAAAATAAGAAAAAAAAAGAAAAAAAAAACAAAAAAAGTGTCTCTACTTTAAAGAGTCCCCTGCTGCTGATGTTCAGGTGTATATCAGTATGTAGTGTCTCTACTTTAAAGAGTCCTCTCCTGCTGATGTTCAGGTGTATATCAGTATGTCGTGTCTCTTCTTTAAAGAGTCCTCTCCTGCTGATGTTCAGGTGTATATCAGTATCTCGTGTCTCTACTTTAAAGAGTCCTCTGCTGCTGATGTTCAGGTGTATATCAGTATCTAGTGTCTCTACTTTAAAGAGTCCTCTCCTGCTGATGTTCAGGTGTATATCAGTATGTAGTGTCTCTACTTTAAAGAGTCCTCTCCTGCTGATGTTAAGTCCACAAAACTCCCTTTCACTCGATGTGTTGTGCGGTGCAGGATAACGTTTGGCTGATGCTGCAGAGATGTTATTCACACCTCATGCTGCAATATTTAAGCGAGGCCTTCTTGAAAAACCTCTGACAGCACCTTAAATAAAACATACCTTACCATCCTTTCCTCTGGTGTGTATTTGTTTGTTTATTTATCTGTTTATTTATCTGTTTATGTAATTGTTGTTTTATAATTAAAAAAAAAAAATAAAAAATTCAATACAAAATATATTTGTATGTTAATAATTTAGTTTTTGGGAGTAGGGGTGGGATAAATAAGTGTAAACTTCTTCCCACCACTTTTTTTATGTGTAATTAAGTAGATTATTTGTTTATACATAACTTAGAATCAGTAATATTTTTGTATATCAATTTGACACTGCTTAATTTTGTATTATTGTTGAACACATTAAAAATAAATCTAATCGAATCAAATCAAAAATACTAATGGTTTATTTGATGAATTGAGGTGTTTTTATGAAATACTAAAAGAAAGGCAGTAGAGAACCCCCACTGACAGAATGCAGCTCAATGTTTGTTTGAAATCTCTCGTATACAAATAATACATTGTTGAGAGATAATTTTGGGGGTCTAGTGCTACAATTTCAAACTCACAGTTGTTACCTTCCTCACACGCTGTTGTTGAGTGCTCAGATAAATGCAGCACTTCTCCCAAGCTCTCAATATTTCATAGATTTGTTTTGGGCTTTGAAGGCTTCCAACCTCTCCAGATCCAGTTATTCTTCTTTCCCACTTCTTGAAGAGATCACGGCATCCCCTCACCATTAATATTTAGGACTCCGCTGCATCACTTTGGACGCGCATTAATCCACTCTTGCTCTTAAATCATTCATACAAAATGGGGTCATCGTTTGAATTTGAGACCATGCTTTAAAGGCCAAATCAGACACATTGTGAAGGTTGCTGGATAATTGATATCTGTGATGGGTTTCATGTATGGGGTCAGGGGGGTTTGGACAAATGGATTGACGCCCCGTGACGTGCATCAGGCTCTGGATGGGAGTGAGTGGAAGAAGTAGATGTGTTTCAGCTGACTTACGTGAGAACATGAAAGCTCTTAGCTGCTGTTTGGAGAGAAACATCTCACAAAATAAAAATTAAACTTAACAGAAAAAACATTTAAAAGCTGTCGAGTCAAATTCTACAGCCCAGAGGTTTGAACTTACTAAATACGTTTACTCAATTACTGTATTTAAGTACAATTTTTTATGCTATTTTATATTTCTACTACACTTAATTTTCAAGGCAAATATTGTATTTTTCCTCCACTACATTGATTTGATAACACTATTTCATTTTTGGGTTCATATAATAAAGAAATATATAAAATAGACTATGATTTACGATTAACTATTAAATTCCTCCATTGGACTCCTTTGTTTTCTTCCTGAACATACTGATATACACCTGAACATCAGCAGGAGAGGACTCTTTAAAGTAGAGACACTACATACTGATATACACCTGAACATCAGCAGGAGAGGACTCTTTAAAGTAGAGACACTACATACTGATATGAACCTGAAGATGAATATTATGTCTCTCTAATAATAATGCTTGTTGCCCCATCTCTCCTCTTGTGGTTCCTGTCATGTACAATATCAATGTTTCCTTTCCTTTCCTTTCCAGATGGTTTCCTATATTATTTTGTCTCTCTTGCAATAACAAAATACTAACATTTAAATCCAGCCTTCTACCAACAGCTCTTTAAAAGCGTGATATTATTGGTATTGACTCTGTCCTGTCAGCACGGTTGTGGTGTGCTGTTGATGAGGAAAGAACATTTCTGAACCCTGCTGTTTTCTTATTGTCAGAGTTGACTGACATGATGTCGTACAATGCTGTCAACACGGCATTTACAGTGTTTACAGGACTTCACACTGCGCTGGTAACAGCAGGCTGTGATTATCATTTGTAGCTGAAAATCACACATTATAACACAACTATCTTGTCATATTAAATAATACTTTTTTGAGGAGCAATTCATCTGCTCTCTGTTTTCCGTCCACAGCTACCGTATATCACAAAGGATATATTCATGTATCTATTAAAATAATAACAACCCTTGACATAGAAATAGCTGTCATCTGCATATTTGAAAATAAACCTTATTTTCCTAAACTGTTCATTAAGAAAAAGAAAAAGAAATAAATGTGATGTACGGTGTGGGGCGGTCAGGCCGTTGTGTCCTTGGGAAAGACACTTTACCCGCATTTGCTCCTGTGGGTAATGTCCACAGTAATGACTCTTACATGTCTAATATGTGTAATGTGTATTTGTAAAGCACCTGTAAAAGCGCTCTAATAAAAAATGTAATCCATTATTATTATTATTATACAGTATGTGTCAGATTAAAGACTCTCTATTCAGCAAGTAGAAAAGATACATAACCTAAACCCTTCTTTCCCTTCTTATTGACTGACATAATGTCATGCAATGCTGTCCACACGTCATTTACAGTGTTTACAGGACTTCACACTGCAGTGGTTTACTGCTCAATTCAGATATGTTTCTGGTGTTGAAAATACACACATTATAACACTACTATCTTGTCATATTAAATAACAATTTATGAAATGATCGGCTTTCTATTTTTCATCAGCTACTGTTTTGTATTCTTATAGCTATTAGAAGAAAGAAAGAAACGTTGACATAGAGATAGCTGTCATCTGCATATATGAAAACAATCCTTTATGATATTTTATTTTACTAAAGTGTTCACTCTTTGTGCAGTAAACCTTGTATCACAAATTAAATAAATACATGTAATCAGTTGTTAGATTAAAAACTTTCTTTTCGAAAAAATACCGAACCCGAACCCGTCTCTATGGCCCTGCTCGCCCCAAAACAAAAGCCTGTTGTCGGCTTTATTCATGCGTCTCTGCAGACTTGACTATTGTTTGAATATTTAGAAATCCCATGAAACGGTTGGATAATGTCAGATCATTGCTGAGCGAGCCAAGCTTCGGTGTGGCCTCCTCAGAAAGTGGAGCTGCGTCTGCTCTGCACCCAACAGATGGACACACAGACAGCACGTCAACATACCGATGAAGAGCTCAGCGCTCAGCGGCGTAATCACCATATTTGGATGGCCTCAAATCCTCGGGTGCTGCTGAAGATTTGTAATTGGAGCTGAATTGCTGCAAACTGGATTCACCCGCGAGAGGGGTTTATCGTGCCCTGCACCAACTGAGCCAACGTGGTGGCATTTTGACAACTTCGGTTGGGGTTCACGTCACGGAGTCGCCATCTGGCACCGCGTCCCACAACAACACGGAGACCCTCCAACAGTCTGGAGGGCCTCTGGGTCTCTGCATAAGGCTGGGAGGACAAGGCTGCCATGTTTGTTTGTAGGTAGCTGCAGCATTTTAAGAAGAAGAAGATCAAATATAATAATCCCTTATTCCCATTCGTCTCTAAATATGGTCTCTAGTACTACAGTAGCTTGTCATGCCTTTTTTAACACCACACATCCTATCTTTAGGTTTGTTTTACGTGTTTTTTAAACTTCGAGATTAAATACAGATTATTATTGTGATTAACGCAATTACATTCTTTGATTGATTGACAGCACAAGTTTGTTTTTGTTTGTTTTTCGGTCAGTACAGGGACTCGAACCAGAGACCATCCAGTGACTGAGTCCAAGGACTTAACCCTCCACTTGTTTTAAAAAAAATAAATAGCTACAATAATTCAAAAAATACTATTTTCAGCTTCTCAAATATTCAGATGTCCTACTTTTAAAAAAAAAAATATATATAAATATCTTACAGTATTTATTTTACCTTACAACATTTGATAAATACATTCTGTCGTTCTCTCTTAGATGTACACAGTTTACTCATTCCTTGTATCAATTGCAGTCTTTGTTATTTCCCTTTCTTATGTATTTGTATGTCCTGACTCCTGAGTACCTTGTACGTGGCACTATGGGAGCAGCCTTGGACTTTCATTATAAAAAAACAACTAGCCTGCAGCTATTGTTCACATGGCAATAAAACCTTTGAATCTTGAAACTCTTCCATCTACTTCCTGTGTCCGATTGAAGGAAATGCTATGATGACATGACAAGCCTGACGATCAAATCCACGTATGTGTCTGTAGCATTTCACATACAAAGAAATCCTGCAGAAGCCATCCAATAACTGAGAGTTTGTATTCAGCCTTTTCTACACAGTATCAGTGTTTAAGAGTTAGTCTTGAATAAAGATGACACATAAAAACATACGTTAACATCAATCACATTGAAAGAAAACATAAAAAAAGCTTTTTAGCACTTAAATGTAAACATTTTTGCAGAAGCCGTCCCATAACTGAGAGTTCGTAACGATAAGAGCAGCAAATCCATTCTGTTTAGCTTCAACTGCAAATATAAATAAATGGTTTGCAGGGTTGTGTTTTTATGTTTTAATAACGCCTGGCACGTTTTAAAGGTAGTTAAATTGCTTTGATTCAGCTTGAATTAAACTTAAAGTAGACAGCTCAGTGGGAAATAAGCTTTAAGCACTTCAACATAAATGTAGAAATCCCACAGAAGCACTCCCATAAAAGAGGGTTCGTATTTGTAAAGTTACATTTGAATAAATCATATGCAGGGTTCAGCTTTCATGTAGCCGCTGACCTGTTTGAATAATGCCTGGTATGTTATTTGAGGTATTTAAAAAGCTCTTCCAGGCTCTGATTCATATTTTATGTCTTCTGTGTTTCCTCTTCTGAAATGTCATAAAAACATTGAATATTTGTATGTTTTTCAAAAGCAAAATGCTTCTTTTACAACAGCAACATTTACTCCCCAAAAAGGACTGCTCTCAAATAGAAGCTTTTTAATACCTCCTTGGAAGGAGGAGTTGGACCGTGTCTGTGGGCAGAGCGTCCAACACTGGGGATTAGAGTATGTATGTTCACATGATCCTGTGAGGCACTTTGTATAAAAGCAGGCAGACAGTGGGCTGTTATGTTCGGGTCCGAAGACAAAGACTAAAGACCCACGCTGCTCTCTGTGGCGCTCTGACAGACAGATACAAATGCAAAACATATGTAGCAGGGAGAGGACATATTCTCATGTTCAGGTGTATATCAGTATGTAGTGTCTCTACTTTAAAGAGTCCTCTGCTGCTGATGTTCAGGTGTATATCAGTATGTAGTGTCTCTACTTTAAAGAGTCCTCTCCTGCTGATGTTCAGGTGTATATCAGTATGTAGTGTCTCTACTTTAAAGAGTCCTCTCCTGCTGATGTTCAGGTGTATATCAGTATGTAGTGTCTCTACTTTAAAGAGTCCTCTCCTGCTGATGTTCAGGTGTATATCAGTATGTAGTGTCTCTACTTTAAAGAGTCCTCTCCTGCTGATGTTCAGGTGTATATCAGTATGTAGTGTCTCTACTTTAAAGAGTCCTCTCCTGCTGATGTTCAGGTGTATATCAGTATGTAGTGTCTCTACTTTAAAGAGTCCTCTCTGCTGATGTCAGGTGTATATCAGTATGTAGTGTCTCTACTTTAAAGAGTCCTCTCCTGCTGATGTTCAGGTGTATATCAGTATGTAGTGTCTCTACTGGGACATGTCTCCATGCTTCAATGTTCAAAAAGCTCTTTATTGTTCTCATACTGCCTGTGCTGCAGCACCTCTTTTCACCCTCTGTCTGAAACCAGAGCCCAGTCTGCTCTGATTGGTTCGCTGGCCGGCTCTTNTCTTTCATCAACATGTGTCCACCTTCTTCTTCATGCTCTACTTCTTAATCACACATGTGTCCCCTCTTCTTCATGTCTCTGTCTACATCAACATGTGGTCCCCTTGGTCTCATGTCTCTCGGTAACATAACATGGTGTCCCTCTTCTTCATGTCTCTTCTACATCAACATGTGTCCCCTCTATCTTCACGTCTCTTGTACATCAACATGTGTCTCCCTCTTTTCTGGTCTCTTCCTACATCACATGGTGTCCCTCTATCCCCTCTTCTATCATGGTCTCTTCTACACTCAACATGCTGTCCCCTCTTCTTCATGTCTCTTCTACATCACATTTTCCCCTCTTCATATACATGTCATCATTCGTACGTCACACGCTGTCCCCCTCTTCTTCATGCTCTTTGCTACATCAACATGTTCCCTCTTCTTCATGCCTTTCTACATAACATGTGTCCCTCTTTCTTCACGTCTCTTCTAACATCAACATGTGGGGGGCGTTTGGCAGCCCTCTTCTTCAGTGGTATCTTTCTACATCATAATGCTGGTCCCGCTCTTCTGGTCATGTCTTCTTCTACATCAACACACTCGCTGCTCCCCTTTCTTCCATGTCTCTTCTGCATCAACATTGTGTCCCCTCTTAACTTCATGTCTCTCCTACATCACATGAATGTTTCCTCCCCTCCTTGCATTCAGTGTCTCTGTCTACATCAACATGTGTCCCTTTGTTTCAGGAACAAAGTTCTCTCTCTTTTTTTGCACTCCACTTTCTATAAAACATGGGGTCTAAAATGAGCTGATCAGGATTTTTGGGCCCACTTCCTTATGATGTCATAACGATGTTGGCCTTGGATGTATACCATTAGCAATCAGCAACCAAGGGGTAACATTACGATATGCAAGATAGTGCCTACTATGCTACGATGCCTGAAACGCTACAATACGATGAGCGCCACTTCGAGATATGTGTCGCGCCGTTAAGCGAAATTGGTCCTGGGTAAAATGCGCCAAACATAATTGTTACGATTATATTTTCGTCTTCCAGTATATTGAAGAACGTCTAATCCAATTATCATAGGGTAGGAACGTAAGTATCTATTATGTAAAGACCAGTATCTTAAATGTTGTAAGAACTCACGTAAAGCTACAATGAACGCAAATGTGCCCTTTAGTACAATAACACACAACAATTAAGGAAAATTCCATTCAGACTTTTTCTATTTCCTTTCAAAAGTCCTCAGATTAGATGTCAACTTTTTAAAACAGTGGACAAAGAAACACAGAGAAAGAGAGTCGAGTGGCCCTCTCTGGTCGATTCGTTGCTTATCTGGAAGCTTACTTTGACATCTGACTTGGAAGCCTGCAATGGCAGCTAACTCTTCAGTGCTTTTTAGCAGCGCGGGCGTCAAATAATTGATTAGGATTGCTCTCCCCACCCATGGCTACTCTACCGTGTGTTCTGCCGCGCAGAGAACATGAGCAGGGCTTTGGAAAATCTTTATTTTGGCGTTAGACAAGCGTCAGGAAGAAAAGGTTTCAGGAGCAACAAACATTTTCAAAAAAACATTCAGCTCGGTAGAAATCAAATGTTGTGATCCTTGGGAAATTTTCTGTTTCCTGTTTTAAAAGATCACATTCCTTGCTCTACTTATATACTGGTTACAGGCATATCTCGCTAACAGGGGAACTAATCACGGACAAACACAGCTGTCCAGAGGGAAGAACAAGTGCTGCTTAATGAAACGAACTAAGAACGCCATCACGCCAACATTAGCCACCTTTAGCTTAGCGGTGTGAAGTCGCATGTGACCGTGCTGTAGTTCTTTATAGCCCATTCATTAGCCTCCTTTAGCTTAGCGGTGTTGACGTGAAGTCCATGTGACAGTGCTATAGTTCCTTTATAGCCCAACATAGCCTCCTTAGCTTAGCGGTAGGTGACGTGACGTCATGGACCGTTGTACGACTAAACATCATCACGCCCAACATTAGCTTCCTTTAGCTTAGCGGTGGTGAAGTGAAGTCATGTGACCGACCGTGTTGTAGTTCCTTTATAGCCCAACATTAGCCGCCTTTAGCTTAGCGGTGGTGACGTGAAGTCATGTGACCGTGCTGTAGTTCCTTTATAGCCCAACATTAACTTCCTTTAGCTTAGCGGTGGTGACGTGAAGTCATGTGAACGTGCTGTTATTCCTTTATAGCCCAACATTTGCTTTTTAGTTACTTCAAATCATAAAGTGATGTTAATGTGTCGAGATTATCCTGCTGGAATAACCTCTAAATATCATACGTGTGTTTCCTACAAATTCCCCTGCAATCGTCCAGAATCCTTTATTGCAGCATATGTCGGGGCTGGTTCAAGGCAAGCCTGAGCTACAGCGAGACAATAACACATGTAAACATGGCCGTGTGTGGAGGCGGACACACAGAAAAGGGAGAGACAGGTGAGAGAAGCGGCTCTTCCTCCAGCAGTGTGAGGAGACTGGTGTTCGGCAGCTAGGAGACCCAGCGGTCATCCATAGACCTTCATATTGCTGTCAATGAAATATCTGCCCATGGACACAGAGCTGAGGAGTGACGCAAGGGCAAACTCTGCAAGAGAAACTAGACGGAGGTTATAGAGCACAGATAAGCAGCGGAGGAAAGAAGTATGTGGACTTTTGACTCTGAAAACCAGTCATTTTTATGTAACTGTACTTAAAAAAACATAATTTCAAGTTTCAAGAACCAAAGTCACATGATGTCTTGTGAAACTTTATGAGATGGTAACTATTAGGGTAAGTTTAAATATACCTTGTTTGTTTTTTTTACACGTTTTGAATAGACTGGACTGCATTTTACAGACAAATCTTTACTGAAGATGTTTTTAAAAAAGTGGACTTTTTGAGTCTGATCATCGTTAGTGGACTGCGAGATTAGGGAAATATGTATTTTTAATGTATGCCATGTACTCCCTTAAAATATGTTTGAACTGTGGTTCAATGGTAGAACAAACTGATACTGTTTGCATCATTCATGTGCTGGATGTACTGAATCTCGTGACCTGGCTGTCAACCCTAAATAAGTAAAAAAGATATTCTGGAAAATCTCAGATATTGAAACTGTCACATTTGAGCAGCTGCAGTGGAGGAGAATCTGCAGCAGGAGGTCACAGAGGAGGCGCTGCAGTCAGCTGACACACTTTCTATTTCACCTGCAGAGTGTCAGGTTGATGCGGTCGTAGGACAGCACAAACAAATGCACAATTAAATCAAATTAAATGTCATTATATGAATGTATAGTCAGAATTCTTGTTCTTCGGTATGATTAAAAATCAACCACAATGAACCACCATAAGTCAATGTTTAATACAATCAGGGTCCCTATTATGCTTTATGGGGTTTTCCTTTTCCTCTTGTGTGTTATATGGGTTTGTGCGCATGTAAATTGAAATACAGTCTTGTACCAACACTGAATTTTTAAAGTGTGATATTGTCACTACTATGCCTGCTGTTGGTGACTGAAGGACATTTCTGAAGCCTGCTGTTTTCCCATTGTCAGTGTTGACTGACATAATGTCGTACAATGCTGTCAACACGTCATTTACAGCAGATCGTGTAAATGTTTTGTAGCTGTCCATTCAGTTATATAAGTCTCTCTGTCGTTAAAAATACATACGGCACTACGACATGAAATTATAAAAGCTGATACTCTGAGATTTTATCCATAGTTTAAACTATATATATTGGGAAAAGGCAATTGATAGGGAAGATAAGATCCTATAGCATAATCAAACAGGCGGGAAAACAAAGAGACAGGAAGTACAAACAGACATAAAACAGGGAGTGTCCACATTTCAAAATAAAACACGAAACACTAGCAGATCGTCAAACGGAAAGTTATGAAAATTAAATAAAGCTTTAATTTTCTCAGTATATGTTTCTCCCAGCTACAGTAAGTGTAGTTTTCGTTCTGATGTGAAAGGATGATAAGCATTTGGATTCAAACCAAGCAGTCCTACAGAGNTTCTTCTCGTAGGAAGTAGGATTTTTTTTTTAATTGTTAGGTGCCTGAAATAAGGTCTGTGGTTAACACAAACTTAGAAGATACCACACAAAAATGGTTGCTAACAACCATTTTTGTGTGGTATCTTCTAAGTTTGTGTTAACCACAGACCTTATTTCAGGCACCTAACAATTAAAAAAAAAATCCTACTTCCTACGAGAAGAAGGAAACAGAAGCTTACTAAGTTTAAGGACTCGTTCCTGCACCACTGTAAAGGTTTTAACCGTCAGGAGACCGTCCCCTTTCACCTTCAATCTGTTAACACTCTTCTCCTACTTTTATTTTTATATATCTGTGTTCACTCTCCTATAAATGCATGATAGTAACTGAGCATCCTTGGCAGCATCCGCCGATTGTTGTGTGTCTCTCACCTGGCAGGAAGCTAGTTTTGAAGGTTACTTCTGGATCATGAGTCATGATTGAGACACTTTTTGGTCGGCAACTGAAAGATTTTTGATATCCTCCTCGATCCATCTTTTTCATGTGCAGTCATAATTTCCTTTTTGTTTTGTTTGTCTGAATGTATCATCTTTTATAATCTATACACACAACAGCTATTGCTCTTCTGGGATCCCTCCTGTTGCTCTCTCTGAAGTTTCTTCCAGTTTCCCTGTGTCACGATCTGTCTGTGCTTTTCCCTTGTTTATTTTGTAATGTCACAATCTGTCTGTTTTCCTGTTTTATTTTGGAAAATGTGTTTTTCTTCTCTCCCCACCTGTCCTTGTGATTAAGTCTTGCAGTCAGTTAGTCTCAACCCTTGGCACTTTGTGAGTCATTCCTTGTGCACTGTGAGGGTCTAAGGACAAAGGGAGACCCTGTAAAGCCCCCTAGACAGATGAGTAATTTGCTCGGCTATAAAAATGCAATATGATTGATAGTTGTGTCATTTTCATGGCAGGTTTGGCGAAGCCCATGGGTCTGGTTGAGGGTCCCGGAGGTCTCGGTCAGGGCGGGGCTGCTGCCACTCTAGGGGAGGACAGTCTCGATGTGGAGGGGAAATACGAGGAGTACGGATACAACGCTCAGCTCAGCGACCGCATCTCCCTGGACCGGAACATCCCCGACTACAGGCCCAAGAAGTAAGTCTCCTCTGTCTCTGTTAGGGAATCATTTGCTTAGGTATTCAACCTCTGACACGGTTCATCGTTTTCTTCTCTCACTGTCTCTTTTCCCATGGCATAGGTCTACGCCCTTGGGTATTGCTGCTATCTCTCTTAAGGAGGGGCAGCTTGGGCGCATTGTTGATGCCAGCTTATGACCGAGCTTAAGCTGCCATTAGATTTTTATGTTCAGGGACATCTGGATGCCCTTCTTTTCTGTTCCCTGCCGCACATTCTTTTCTATGGACGACAGCTCTAGTTAGATTCAGGGTCCATATTTGTTTAGTCTCGCTGATGAGGAATGTTGATTATTACACTCTGAACTAGTTAAAACCTCGAACTACAGACGAGTTCTTCAGAATTGCTTTAGCATCCTCTGTATCACCTCGTGGCTCAGCACATGTCTTGTGAATTATCCGGCCGAAGCTCCAAATAAACCATTATTTGTTTGCCATCAAAGTTCCTGTCTCTTGAGTCCTGTCTCCATTGCTTCAGAAGTTTCCATCAGAGTCTCGTACTTTCTCCTTCCTGCTATACCGCCTTGGCTGTTTCCCCCCGGCAGCGCTGTGTAATGTCAGAGAGACTTGTAACTGAAAGGTTTGCCGGTTTCATCCCTGCTGAGGTTGATGGACTCTATTTTTGTGAAGGCACAAAGTGTACAGCAGGACGCTTTCTACTTCTTCTCCTTCTTCTTTCTTTTTCTTGTTATCCTATTATTCTTGTTATTGCTCTTCTTCTTCTTCTCCTTCTTCTTTTTGTCCTCCTTATGTTGTTTCTCTCTATTTTGGTGAATCCCCAGGAAATATACCGTACTAAAAGAGAGCTGCAGTTCAGGGCTTGTCAGAAATAATAATGTGTGAAGGTAAATTGTGGTGTTGAGGATTATTGAAATGGACACAAACATCCAGCAGGCTGAGTCCAGGTCAAAAGTGCATGGCACACTCATGCTGTTTTTATGCTTTCACTAAGTAAGGACATCTGAAAAGCGTATTTTTCTACAGTTCACCAGCTGGGTTTGGTTCCCATTAGGATACATATGAGCAAATCTGATATCTTCTTTCTCAATATGGTGTTATAATAGCATCCAACTCAGCTTCTTACTTTAGGTTTTATTCAAGGTGCTTCCTAATGCTTTCATTTTTATTCAAGACCACTAAAACACCTTTGCTAATGGGATTTATGGAATGTCCCATGGATCAGAAAACTGCCTCTCATTTGTTTCCAGAACAAATGCAAATGTCACCCTTGCAAATGTAATGGCTTCCAGCAGGGGACATTCCTACACCTGATGGTTTATGACGTTCATTTTGTGCTGGCCTCCCCTAGTTTCCCAGTGGTACATTTGCACAAATTCAAAATGACACGCGTCACAGCGCAGATTTAATTTGTTTTGTGCTAAAAACACAATTAAAACAACCTCACTTCTGTCATGTTTGTCATTTCTTTCACAATGGTCCCATTAATGCTAACAGGTAACGTCAGCGTTTTTTCCACGCGGATGCACCGTGGAGAAATTGTTTATGATACCCTGCAGAGTTGATTTAGCAGCGTATGCTCCAGCGTCCCTGATGACATGATCATATTTATACAGTATATTAAATATTTAACGCTGCCAACTTTTCCTCCACTTCCCAGACATTTCTCATCCTCTGTGCCTCCTCATTAGGGAGATTCAAAGGAATGCTACGACCTGCATCTAGTGGGTCAGATAGCAAGCTAATCTGTTGGCATGTTCTGCAAAGGCTGACAATACAAGAGAAAGCAAGGTTTTATTTTTATTAGAAAGGCATTGGACTTTACCAACTTCAATATCTGATATGTTTCCATTTGGACATTTTTAATGAAGCTGGGTGACTTACAAACACTTTAAAGCAGTGCCTCTCAAAGTGTGGTCCGCGGACCACCTGCGGTCCGTGACCGCCCCCTAGTGGTCCGTGAGTATATTGGTAAGATTTCACATTTGAAATAAATAAATGAATTTAAGTTTTCCGCACTCTCGCGGGAATATCTCTGCAATGGAGCGAGCTTAAGTTTCACTTTCAATTGCATGATATAGCCCAGCGCAACACCTTCATCACACATGTTGCCTCTTGGTTGTACCATTTTAAGGCGATTTGTAATCTGTTCTCGAAAAACGATGTGATTTTAGATATTTGTGGAGTTAGGTGGTCCGTGAGTGTTTTTTTATTGGTTAAGTGGTCCTTGGTATGAAAAAGTTTGAGAAACACTGCTTTAAAGCATTGGACGGGGGAATACTGTGATAAATACAACTAAAACACCCTTGGCGTTAAGAAGTAATTGCAGGTGTATTTTTGGACCAGAGATCCAAACAGTGCCTTTCCTGGGAATAGCGCAACAGACACCTATCATAATACTAAGTAAGTAAGTAAGTAAAAGTTTATTTCTAAAGCACCCCTCCCAGCACGAATGCACAGAGTGCTGTACAAAATATAGCAGTCAAAACAATTAGGCCAATATGGCACTAA
>NW_011340591.1:0-3210 GCF_000735185.1 Notothenia coriiceps | reverse complement strand
TGTGTGTGTGTGTGTGTGTGTGTGTGTGTGTGTGAGAGTGTGTGTGTGTCTGTGTGTGAGAGAGATAGAGAGAGAGTGTGTGTGTGTGTGTGATGTGTGTGTGTGTGTGTGTGTGTGCGTGCGTGCGTGCGTGTGTGTGTGCGTGTGTGCGTGTGTGTGTGCGTGTGTGTGTGTGTGTGTGTGTGTGTGTGTGTGTGTGTGTGTGAGAGAGAGAGAGTGTGTGTCTGTGTGTTAGAGCGATGTGCGTGTGTGTGTGTGTGTGTGTGTGTGTGTGTGTGTGTGTGTGTGTGTGTGTGTGTGTGTGTGTGTGTGTGTGTGTGTGTGTGTGTGTGTGTGTGTGTGAGTGAGAGAGAGAGTGTGTGTGTGTGTGTGTGTGTGTGTGTGTGTGTGTGTGTGTGTGTGTGTGTGATTCAACTATGAATGAAACACAGTGGTGATTCATTCAGTTTCAGGGGATGAGTAATACAATTAAATACTCAAATAAAATACAAATAAAATACAAAAGTATGTTAAATAAAATAAAGAAAAATAAAGAAATATATATAAATATATAAAGAGAGAAAAAATATATAATATTACAATAAAAAATACATAAAAAGAAAATAAATAAATAGATATTGTTCTTAAATTAAACTTAAAGGGTAAAATATAAGCTTTGAGGTAAAACACATTTTCATTGAATGATACACCCCTTTTTTACCTTTCTCTTAGTGTATTATGTGTTGCCTTTAGTTCTTCAGTTTATAAAGGGAGATATAAAGAGTCGTTATCTTGAAGAGGACTTGTTTCTGGTTTCCTTCCATGAAAAACAATCCAAGACCAAAAGAGATGGTACGTTTTTACCCAAAAGTGTCTGTTTTGCATGAAGTTGAAATGCATTCATTGTGTCTAAAGAGATTGACTCAAGTTAAACAAAATATAAATGTTTAAAGTTCTTCATCTTGAATTTGCTGAGACAGAGGTTATAGTATTTAAAGTTTTTGATTTTGTGGTGTTTAAAGGTGACTGTCATTTGATAAACTCTACTTTGGCGCCCCCAGGTGTTGATACTAAAACATTACAATTGGACCACATTCGTCTTTTTATGTGCAGGAGTAAAGGAGCAAGTGCACGTGTGATTATTTCCAGTGCTAACCCTGCAGGGACGCACACTTTTGAGACTTCTTTCCTGCTTTAGTGGGATTAAAAAGAGGATGACCAAAGCGAATCAAAGAAACCCTCAGAACAATCAGAAAGGTTTGATTTGGGGTTTAGGCGCCATCTGGTGGTTTGAGCTCCAAACTACAAGTCGTTTTCTGATTCATCATCTGGGAAATGTTCCAAAAAAATTAAGCAGATAAGATTACAGCATTATAAAACAGATTTGGGATGATAAGTGGTCATTTAGGAGGTTAGGGTGATATGTGAGTAAAATATATCGATACTTTAAACAAGTATGGTCTCTAAGAGGGTACGGTGGTACTGTAGGTAGGATGGTGGTAGTGGTGATTGAAAATATTCACTGGAGTCATAGTTTAGGTTTTAAGATTTAAGAGGTTTTAAGACCCCTTGAGGAGCTTTAAGGGGTCTTTAAAGATGTATGACTTGTTTTGCATAGTACATTGGTTATATATTTAAGGTGTTGTTGGGTCCTGGAGCAAAATGCACCAGCCATTTGAGTCATTTCAGAGATTGCAAATATCCTTAAGGAGATTGTAGGGTGGTTCCAGCAATGTTCAAAACCACAGATGGAGCCAGAAATCTAAGTGTAGTCATGGACTCTGACCTGAGTTTCAACGGTCACATTAAAACAGTTACTAAATCAGCTTACTGTACTGTCACCTAAAGAACATATCTAGGATTAAAAGACTAATGTCACAGCAGGATTTGGAAAAACTTGTCCATGCTTTTATCTTCAGTACACTGGACTACTGCAATGGTGTCTTCACAGGTCTCACTAAAACATCTATTAGAAAGCTGCAGCTGATTCAGAACGCCGCTGCTCGAGTCCTCACTGACACTAAGAAAGTGCATCACATCCAGACCCGGTTCCAGAACAAAATGACTCATGGTGCATCTGAGATTAGAGAGGGTGCAGTGGTAAAGCGCTATTTTTATAAGTGGGGAGTGGACCTAACACCCTCTAGGGGGGTCCTCACCTCCTCTAGGGGGGTCCTCACCGGGTCCGGGGGCATTTAAATATTGAAGTTAAAAGCATCAATCTGGTGCACTTTGAGAGCAAAATGAAGATCTATGGATACATCTCAACATCCGTAGAAACAGAAATGTAAACAGATTTACTTTTTGTTTTCTCCAGTTGTGCTGCATTTACAAGAGTGGAAACCTCCGTACCAGTCTCACTTCTTGCACGCCTCTCCTTCCACAAAGCCACTGACTTCATGTGCTCTTTGCTTGATTCATGCCTTCCCGGTCCCTTATCACGTACAAGAGCATGGCGCCAGTTGTTGTAGCCAGTTGTGGTGAAGGCATCTGACTTATACTTGAACCGGCGAAATGTCTACAGGCATAGCAGAAGATGGCATCTTTTTCACATGAACATTCCAGCCAATCTCTGTTTTGAAACCATGAGCTGCAAAATTAGCGCCTTACCCCACTGTGCAGGCGAGCTGGGTACTTTTTTAAATATACCTGGGCAGGCTCTGTTTGGCCGACGTCCTCTGGCACTTGCGGGCCGCTGAGGGGTTGCAGTGTTTGGGGCAACGAAGACGGCTGCGGCTGCTCCGCCTCTGTGGGCGAGGAGGGCAAAGCCGGCGAGGAGGGCAAAGCCGGCGGGAGGACGTTAGTGTCCACGACAGTGGCCGCGGGTAACGTAATGTCCCCATGATCTGAACTGTTATTACCTGCAGTAGATGCAGTGTTACTGCTGGCGATAAGGGCTGGTTGTTTTAACCATGTTCTGATGTCCATCATTGACTACTGTGTAAGCACTTTGCAGATGACGAACGCGCAGAGGCACAGGTCACGCGCACCTGACATAATAACGTTACTTACCGTTTAAATTGACCAAATAAATGCAGCAGACAATGTTATTCAACCACAATTACAATTTATTTTATTTCAACTATATTCTTCTTCTTTTTTTCTTCTTCTTCTTACTACTATTATTATTATTGTTATTATATATGTAATATCTTTCACTTTAATTTGTCTTTTTTTAACTTTTCAAATGAGGGTGCATAACGACTCAACTGAGGGTGCAATGCACCCTTA
>NW_011340590.1:0-1682 GCF_000735185.1 Notothenia coriiceps | reverse complement strand
TCAGTTCATTTAAGACTGTATGAGATCTCATCGTTTCTCTATTCCCCGTGTGTCTTGCTGCTCGGTCATTTCTAAGAGAGGAAGATAATTATATTACATAGGCTGACAATTGGTGCCTCGCTCCTGTCCTGCAGGCAAGGCCATACGATGGGGCATTGAGCGGGAAATATAATGCATATTTACAATATTTCTCTTCCATTGTCATGTGGGCGTCCTTGTGCTTTACTCTGAACCCTGACCGGTCTCCTGTTGACCTCTGGGTAAATGAAGTGGAAAGCATACATAATTAGGCTGCATGTATTGTGGAAAGGTGCAGGAAGGGGGATACAAACATACTCGTTGACCATGAGGTTGGCATGGCTCATTAAGATTATATAAAATACAGGTGGTCGGTGCGTGAGACACTGGATTCATAACTAGATATGTGCAAAGAGACTGTTTGTGTTGAGACACAAATGGCGAGAGTTGTATACGTGTCGCACATTTTAATTTATCTAATTATCATTTTCCTGTCTCCTGTTGTTTTCCAAGAAGCCATACTGGAGAAATAATTATAAATGGCTCTCTCACGGCAACACATTTCTCATATCTGGAGACAGACGGCCAAATGATGCGGGAATAAATTCTCTCGTCAGATAGTGCTCGCTCATCGGCTGAATGGTAACAGAGATCGACACTCTGGGGACGGAAACAATTTCAAATCGTTCAAATGCAAAATTGAAGCAAAAAATATATATATATGTCTTCTCTGTTGTGGTGTTTTATTACCCCTCCTCCTTTCCCACATTGCTTCATCCATCACATGCCAAGAGGAGGGCCCTTATACGATCTCTCCATGCACCAATGGAAGCTTTGCATGTAAACTGAATGTGTTTTCTATACTGTATAACATGCAGGAACAAGTTCATCTTAAAGCCGGAACATCTCATCTTGATGCATTTCTACATGCAGTTGGCTTTAACTAGTTTTGTGCAATATGTTTTTGCTTTTATTTGGATTTTGTGCACATGTTTTTGTCATTTGACATATCTACATTCACAGATGGCAACAGTACACACATCCTTTACTCAAGTAGAAGTACAGATACTCGTGTTTAAAAATACTGACTAAACTTCTTTAGTCAAGTCAAAGTAAAGAGGCTTTGAAATGTACTTCAGTAAAAAGTACCCATAACTAGCAGCTGTTTTAAAGAGTACCTGACCTCCCTTTATATTAATAGAACAATAATGTCATTGTTAGCTAATGAATGTTTCCATGGTGACCAACGGCAACATGACAACGTTTTCATTGGTCCCTCTTCTTTAGAGAAGACCAGGAAATGATGGATACACGGATCGTGTTCAAATCAATAGGCACGCAATGACTCTAAATAATAATGATCACGCCACCAAACACACATTCAGACTAAAGGAACCAGCCTGTTTGGAAAATGAGAGAAGTAGAAAGTACAGGTATTTGAGTTCAACATGTAAGAAGTAGAAAGTACAGGTATTTGAGTTCAACATGTAAGAAGTAGAAAGTACAGGTATTTGTGTTCAACATGTGAGAAGTAGAAAGTACAGGTATTTGTGTTCAACATGTGAGAAGTAGAAAGTACAGGTATTTGAGTTCAACATGTAAGAAGTAGAAAGTACAGGTATTTGTGTTCAACATGTAAGAAGTAGAAAATACAGGTATTTGTG
>NW_011340589.1:6526-10841 GCF_000735185.1 Notothenia coriiceps | reverse complement strand
TACATTTGTTCCTGCTCAAGATTAGATTCAACTTTATTGTTATTGCACATATTACAGGTACTGAGACAACGAAATGCAGTTTAGCTTCCAACCAGGAGTGCAACAAGCAGTAAAGTGAAAAGTAATGTACACAATCTACAGAATAAAATATAGAATGAATTGAATGATGAATAAACAGTGAGGGGTATGAATACACTAGATATACACAGCAGCCTGTGAGCAGTATACAGTGTGTATGAATATGCTAAGATATATAAAGTATGAAAACGGTAAGCAGTGCAAGTATAGTATAAAATATATAAATATTAAATTCATGATGATAAACCTTTTGGAACAATGATGAAAAATGTTAAAAGAAGTGGCGACGTAAAACTGACACAAAATAACAACAAACTTTTGCCGAGCCAATTGGAGAGTTTCATCAGCAGCACGGGGTAAAACCCACCAATGAGCGCTCAGCTGGAGATACCAGCGAGTCGTTTCCCATCAAGCATTTCGCTTCCACAGCCCGTGGAGAGGAACTGCGCCGCCTCGCTCTCAAGGCTGCGGGCGTCTTTGTCCCGCGAGATTTCAACGTCTCATGACGTTGATCGAAATTGCGCAGGTCTCGCTTGTCTCAAACAAGCCTGCTGGTATCTCCAGCTGAGCGCTCATTGGTGGTTTTTACCACGTGCTGGTGATGAAACTCTCCAATTGGCTCGGCAAAAGTTTGTTGTTGTTTTGTGTCAGTTTTACGTCGCCACTTCCATTAACATTTTTCATCATTGTTCAATTCGTTTTTTAAAAAAAAGCTAAAGCTGATTACTATCTGAGTAACAACAACAATCAAATAATTAAATCACTTCAGAACAAGAAGGTTTCTAGTTCCTACAAAAACTGAAGGTCAGTGATTCTTTTATTTCAGATTCAGATGGTATGTCTAATGCTTTCAATGCTCACTTCAAAAAGGCTGGTCACATGTTTGATGAGCAAAGTCATGACTCTCTAAATGCTGTGGAACAACTCGTACTCACAGCCCTAGTCAAGAGATGAGCTCCCCTGTTTTTGATTTAGCTTCTTTCTCGGTCTCTGAAGTCTTACAGGGTTTGAACTCAATTGATCCTAAAAAGTCTGCCGGGCCTGACGGCCTCGACCCGTTCTTTTAAAAAAAAAAATATTCTTAACTCTGAATTTTCTAAGGGGGGCATGTCTATTAATAATCGATAAAAACTGATCAATAAAAAATTGGACGACAACATCAACAGATGGAATTAACGCTATGAAGGGCCATTTAACCTCCGCCAGATCGTGTAGGAAAGCCTGCTCAGAGAAGTGTTTGAAGCAGCGCCTGAGCACAATAAGGCCCTTGGCTTTGGGCAACTTAGTGCTCCTTACGCAAGCAATAGTGCAATGGTCGCTGATATCATTAGGAAAAACACCAACAGACACAAACTTATGAGCTGCATTTGTTAGAATGATATCTATAAGGGTATCGTTATTGGGTTTGGCAGGGTTTATTCTAGTGGGACTATCAATAAGCTGAGTTAAGTTCAAAGAATCACAAACCTGCTTAAACTGTGAAGATGTATCGCTCAACCAGTCCCAATTTAAATCACCCAATAATATGATTTCAGAAGAAAATTCAGTAAGGCTAGTATACCATATACCATGATGGCCGATGGAGGCCTAGGCTATAACAGCCAATAACAGTGAGAGGAGCATTTGCTAGTTATTTGGACTGCTAGCAAATCAAATTGCTTTGGAATTGAAATTGGGTGAAGGACTGAGCACTGTAGTTTCTCAGCAGTGTATATTGCAACACCACCAGCTCTGCCCTTACGATCCGCTCTGAATACATTACTTTATAACCTATCGATTAGATTTATGATTAGAAAATTATAAAAGTAGGGTAGACATGTGGAGATTATCCGGCTGAACAAAACGTGCATTTATCAAACAGGTTTGTTTTCCACAGACCTTATTTCCAGCTATTTTCCAAAACCCTGTGGAGAAATCCCATTGATTCTGAGACGAGGGAACCAGCAGCTTACTTCCTGGTTTTAGGACGCGTCACTGCACCTCTCAATATGATCCCAATATAAACAAGGTCTTCTGTCGGCTCTGTACATCAATGCCAACCTATGCTGACAAGTAAGTGAAGAGTAGAAAATATAAAGGTATTGGCTTTAGGGAAATGTCCCAGCAGTTTAGGAGAATGAAGGTTCTAATCTAACCTATTACATAGCCATTACATTTCTAACTCCTGATGACAGGAAGGCAGAAAGTGCATTATAAAAATAATAATACTCATAATAATAGCAACATTTTTTAACAATGACCACAATATCATTATTTTAATAAACCAAATATGAACAATTGAGGAAAATGAGGAAGAACTGATGATTCAAATGTTGTAGTACAAGTAGTAATGTAGTTAGTGCATAAATTACTATTGCAACAAATGTGTTAATTTTCTTCATTATTAGTCGATCTTTTTAGGACGAATGCTCCGGGCCAGTGGTTACAATGGTGGGGCCAGTGATAATGCAATTCCACCGGCCCGGAGTGGAATTTTACCCTTAATGTCTACCCCTGATTAGCAAAGAGAGAAAGAGATACAATGGAGTGATGTGCTGAGATACTAAGAGGGAGGATGTTTTATCTGTGTCTAAAAATGCAATTTTAATTGCCATTCAAAACAACTGCAATAATAACATTTTCATGAATTGCAGAGTCCAGCATAATTGTCAAATTAGAGATGGCTGAATGGTTGTAGATATCAGCATAAAAATACTGGCAACCTAATCAACCGCCTTTGAAATGTGACAACAAAAGAACTCAACTAACAGTACTAAAGACTTTAAATACCTTCACATTCAAGACATTTCCAGACTATGTAAGAGCCACGCTGAACCTAAAGACAGCTAGAAAAAAGAATGGCTTTCACAGAATAGACTGAAAGAGACAGATAGGTGGAAAGACAAGTTAGGAGAGCATGGCGAGAAGATAAATCACCATAACCAACATTTCTGTCATCTTTTACAATTTACAATTCCCTGCCCTAAATAGTCAGTTAATTAACAGAAGAGGAGAGAAAACGCGTGGCAACCAAATGTCAAGTTCCACAAAGATGGAGGTTAGCTCTTCACAACAACGCAAAACAACAGCCGCTTAAAAAAAAACCTCATTCTACAAAATAAAAGTAATTAAAATGGCCAAAAGGGAAAGAAAGCTGAATGCTAATTGCTCAGTTTAGCAAAGAGTGGAAAATAGGAGGAAAAAAAAGATCTGTTGGGGGGAGAGAGAATTGTTGGACTAATTAAAAAGAAATTATAAATAATTATGTCAACTTCTACGAGCCAAACTGGGATTTCAGGATAACTGAAGGGAGGAAGTTTATTAAGTGTAATTAAGTGTTTTATTTTCTGCAAATTCTGTCTTTCATCATAAGCCTTTGATTTAACTACCTCAACATCTCCCTGTGTTTACAACATTACGTTTTCTCTCCCTCTCGGCCTGTGTGGCTGGGCAGGTGCAGCGGGCCATGTTGACAGCTTGTCCCTCCTCTCTTGCCGCGAGGAAAACTGTCACCCCCGTCATTCAGGCCTATGAACACAGCATGGAGAATGTATGTATGTGTCTGTGTGTGCTCTCGGGAGACTGTGACAGTGTGGGGTGAGAGGAGACAGGGGAGAGAGGCTTTATTATCTCTGCCAGAAACAGCTGAATGCACGGACACTCACACACACGTTTGCTGAGAATGACTAAAGCGTGATGGGACTTTCACAACCTCAACCCGAAAGGCCAGAGCCCTCAGGGAGCAAAACTTTAGACCAGATGACATGGTGATGCAGTAAAGGGACAGGAGACTCTGTGAGTGTGCAGTGTGTTCTCTTTCCAACTACACACATGCACACCTTTGCACAGGCGAATAAACTGTGGTCACTCTACACAAACAAAGGAAAGCTTGCCAGTTGCAATGTCCAAATTCCTCTCATTGATGGATATAAACATAATAATTAGTTGTAATGTGAACAGAGACAACAGGGGTGAGAGAAACAAGGCCTCAGACCGTTAAGTTGCCAGCTTAAAATGATCGAATTAAATGGGGAATAGCCCTCAGTGTTTCCCCTATATACAAATAGTGGCGGCGCAGCGCCGCTGCTGAAATATGAGCGCCGCTGCTAGGGGGCGCCAGCCAGGTACCCAAAATTCTTTACTTTTTTTTTTTTTCTTAAAATAATAATAAGTGGTGACCCTTTTTCATTTTTGATTGTTTCTTATGTGGATTTGTAGTATTTGTTACAGGCACAGGCGGTCGCCTAGGGCGCCAGAT
>NW_011340589.1:5525-6486 GCF_000735185.1 Notothenia coriiceps | reverse complement strand
CTGAAAACGTGACGTGGATCATAAATATATCAGCAATTAAATAACATCTTACATTTCTCTTCACACAATACGTCTCCTTGCAGTATCCAGTGTTTCCCCTATATACAAATAGTGACGGCGCAGCGCCGCTGCTGAAATATGCGCGCCGCTGCTAGGGGGCCCCAGCCAGGTACCCAAAAAAAACAAAACTTTTTTCTTTTTAAAAAAATAATAATAAGTGGCGACCATTTTTCATTTTTGATTGTTTGTTATGTTGATTTGTAGTATTTGTGTTACTGGCATAGACGACACAGGCGGTCGCCTAGTACGCCAGATCTGGGGGGCGCTGCGCTGGTAGCTCTGGGAGGGAAAAAACATTTTTGAACGTTGGCGCTCATCCAAATGTTCGGCCTTGATGTAACAACATTCATAATTAAGTAAATGTAACACCCTTTTCACCCCGGTTACACGTTTAATTTGCCCTGTACGGTGGGCGCTGTAAGTGATGAAAGTGGGGGATGTTGGCTTATCAGGCGCCCGCAGCTCACAGCCAAAGTGCGAGCGTGGCAGCGAGAGAGCGAGCAAGGGAGAGGGCGCACCGGCACCGGCACCGGCACTGTTGTTATTAGAATCTGGTGCTAGCTGCGCTAACGGAGATAAGAAGTAGATGTTTCTACAACCAGGGTGGAGGAGAGCTCTCCTGTCAGACTGAGAGGCTCAGTGAGGTAAAGGACTCTCGAATGTTTAGATAGTTCACTTTAGTCTAAGTTATCTCAGTGGGTCTCAAACGTTTTGACCACAAATTATGTAAACACATATTTCCAAGGCACTCCTTTATAATTATTGGGATAAATACAAACAGGTTTTAAATCATTCCAATGTATACTATTTAAGTTAACCAAAAATATCGTTTAAAGTTGGAGAGATACAAAAATATGCATAAATAAATAAGTGTTAACTAGGTAAAATAAGATATGAATGA
>NW_011340589.1:0-5480 GCF_000735185.1 Notothenia coriiceps | reverse complement strand
TCATTCATATCTTATTTTACCTAGTTAACACTTATTTATTTATGCATATTTTTGTATCTCTCCAACTTTAAACGATATTTTTGGTTAACTTAAATAGTATACATTGGAATGATTTAAAACCTGTTTGTATTTATCCCAATAATTATAAAGGAGTGCCTTGGAAATATGTGTTTACATAATTTGTGGTCAAAACGTTTGAGACCCACTGAGATAACTTAGACTAAAGTGAACTATCTAAACATTCGAGAGTCCTTTACCTCACTGAGCCTCTCAGTCTGACAGGAGAGCTCTCCTCCACCCTGGTTGTAGAAACATCTACTTCTTATCTCCGTTAGCGCAGCTAGCACCAGATTCTAATAACAACAGTGCCGGTGCCGGTGCCGGTGCGCCCTCTCCCTTGCTCGCTCTCTCGCTGCCACGCTCGCACTTTGGCTGTGAGCTGCGGGCGCCTGATAAGCCAACATCCCCCACTTTCATCACTTACAGCGCCCACCGTACAGGGCAAATTAAACGTGTAACCGGGGTGAAAAGGGTGTTACATTTACTTAATTATGAATGTTGTTACATCAAGGCCGAACATTTGGATGAGCGCCAACGTTCAAAAATGTTTTTTCCCTCCCAGAGCTACCAGCGCAGCGCCCCCCAGATCTGGCGTACTAGGCGACCGCCTGTGTCGTCTATGCCAGTAACACAAATACTACAAATCAACATAACAAACAATCAAAAATGAAAAATGGTCGCCACTTATTATTATTTTTTTAAAAAGAAAAAAGTTTTGTTTTTTTTGGGTACCTGGCTGGGGCCCCCTAGCAGCGGCGCGCATATTTCAGCAGCGGCGCTGCGCCGTCACTATTTGTATATAGGGGAAACACTGGATACTGCAAGGAGACGTATTGTGTGAAGAGAAATGTAAGATGTTATTTAATTGCTGATATATTTATGATCCACGTCACGTTTTCAGTGTTGGCGGCTCATCCAAAATGTTCGGTCTTGATGTAACAACATTCATAATTAATAAATTGTTAACACCTTTCACCCCGGTTACACGTTAATGCCCTGTACGGTGGGGCGCTAGGTTAACTAGGGGTAAAAAAATATAATGAAACAACAAAATAAATAAGCTACATTATTTGTATTGCTGTGGTAGGTTTTTGGTTATTCACAATACTTATTGATATTAAAATGTAAAACTGGAATCTTTTCATATGGCGTTTTTTAGAGTTGTGGCCCCCCTAGATCAGGTTCTAGTATCTGTGCTCAGTGGCACAGATTGAGCATTTACGTAAAAGTTCAAAAAATCTTCCCGGGGGGCATACCCCCCAGACCCCCTAGAGATTTACTCCACTCCCCATTCAACATGTTCATACATTAATTTGAGCCATTACTTCTTTACCTATGTCAATAAGTTTCTGTTTTTGCAGTGTATTTGTCTTTTGTAGAGATTTTTCATTTATTCTTTCCACATAAAATGTCGCCTAAAATCTCCCCAAGGGCAGCAAATTGTCTAGAACCGGCCCTGGTACTAGGCCTCAAGAGCCTTTCTTGTGCTGACACATAGAAACAAATTGCACTTCGCACGCCCCACATTATGCTGGGCCCACGTGCCTTAGCACCGCTGCTATGACTCCATCCTAGGGGAAACACTGGCCCTTCTGTGACTGCCTAAAACTCAGTTGTGGTTGCGTTAATAACGCGCTAACGCAAAACTTTTTTAACGACACTAATTATTTTAACGTGCAATTAACGCATGTGTATTTGTCCTCGGCCCGCCCCGTAGTTTCAGAGCCCAAAGGCTTGACGTTGTTGTTGTTAGTTGGATGGTGGGAGATTCTAGCGAGAGATATGGATACAAAAAAAGGTGTTTTAAACAGCAAGCCAAGCTATGGCTTAAACAAATACGTGTAAGTGAAGAAGGCAGATCTGGGAGAAATATATTCTTAGTCAATTGTAATTTGATGCGGTTTTCAGGTGACTGATTGATGTTAAAGATTTCTTACTCTTAAACCCAAACAGAAATCATGAACTAGAATGGTACCAAATGCATTTATTTGGGCTTCAAACTCTGTCTCGGGACCAAAATAGGATGCAGGCCAGTACATGTCAAAACTTTACCAGCGCTGTTTTAAGGGTGAGGCAGCACCACTCAACTGGGACACAGGAAGCAAAAAAAACAAGCATGAACCTGTACTCCAAAACAAAACACAAGGCTCCAACATGGCTCAGTGCATTACACAGTCAAGGCCTTAGAGAGTCTGAGTGTGTGTATGTATGTGTGTGTGTCCGGTGCGGGGCATTGGCCCTAGACAAAGTGCTCCGCCAGCTTTCTGCCCACTGGTCTTTTCATTGCTGACGGATGGGCCTTGTTCAGTACCATCTGGCTATAGGATATTTCACATTAATCATCAGGAACGTGCACGTGCGCACGCGCACGCGCACACACACACACACACACACACACACACACACACACTTTTGTCTCAGTAAACATACACTCCCCAGATGAGTATAATTGTCTACATGTAAATGAACACAAAAGACAACATCTACCTCAGACATATTTATAGTTACAGTGCAGTTTAATTTACATAGGCAAAGAGAACAAAAAAGGCAATGGGACCAAAAGAAAGAAAAATGATTCTAATTGACAGGTAATTTCAATTGCGCTTCAGCTAGCCATTTTCCACATTTGTGATTCCGAGCTAGCCACAGGAGATTAGAAAACAAGCATGGTTTAAAAAAAACTCAACAATTATTCCATTTAAAAACATTGTTTCATTTGGTTGGTAGCCTTGAGCTATGGAACAATAAAGCCACACTAACCCAGCACCCCTTCCCTGACTCAGTCTTTATTAATGACCTTTTCACACCTATAGGAGGACAAGTAGTAACAATAAAGGCTTTTAAGACACCAATTTCTCCCTTCCCTCTAAGTCTGTGTGCTGTCTCTCTCTCTCTCTCTCTTTATCTCTCTTTACGTGGCACACACACAGATTGGGGCATGTTAGTAAACACATTATATCATTACATAAACCGTAAGCTGAAAGGCCAGACACCCAAGGGAATTTAATGTAAATGAGGAACATTATCAGACTTCATTTATTTCTATCTAACGGCTATATGGGCTTAATACAAGCTGATTTGCCTCAACATTTCCACGGTGTGTGGACATGGGCAAGGACAGCCAGAAACGAGACTGATCTGGGAGGAAACATGCTTGACATTAGATTTATTATCATTAAATCATATCTCACGGCTATCTGGGTATGTAATGCAAGGGGATTTATTTGCACATCTACACAATCTATGGAAAAAGGACCTCGAGGAGCATTGCTGTAAGTTGTGCTGCATGGAATATTTACAAGAAACTTGCTTGACATGTTAGAAATATTTATGTATGAAGGCTAACAGATACCATATAATAGGGCAGGATTAGTTTTGACGCATTTTATCCACAAAATATAGGGAAATAAAATAGGCAAGGTTGTCAGAAGGCTAGATGACAATTTACCCTGCTGGGGATTAAAAACATATGATGTTGTGTAGCAGTCATAAATACGGCATATACAATGCAGTGGAATTATTTGTATTAGTAGCAATTATATTAGTAACTTTTTTTGTATTTTATATTACAACATAACTGTTTAAAGCATGTTCTCTACAGTATGAAAAAAAGACAGAATGTTCCTTTCATAAGACAAGATGTGTAAATAATATGTATTGAGAGTACAGTCAGAAGGTTTGGGGCTCTGACTGCAGCCATGTTTCATCTTTAGCCTCAACTTTGAAATGGACAGGGGCTTCATCCCAGAGGATCTCAAACTTCACACCAGCTCAGAGTGATGTTAGGGGTTTAAGAACTGTGAGAGACACAGTGCCTTTTAAGTGTTACTTCATACAAAATCCGTCTTCTTAGAATGAAACACTCACCCCCTTTATGCTCTTTATTTTTTACACACATACATATACGCATGAACTTTGAGCAAGTGGATTTTAGAAGTGGTTTGTAATGGGCAACACATTCAGGGACATAATCTAGCCTTTACCTTAAAACTCTAACTTGCAATTGGGAGTGGTAACTAGGGCTGTGCAATTAATCGTATTTTAATCTTGACTACAATTTTGGCTTGCAACGACTATGAAAGCAACGTAATCGAAATAAAACGATTATTTTGCTGCATTCCTTTTCTAAAGCCCCTGTCACACTGTCCCGAAATTGACACCAGATGGACACACGATAAAGGAAATGTTCAAATTCGGTTCTGATCGTAACGACATCGGGCCATTCGTGAGCCATCGTATGACCGCCGGTGGAGTTTCTCAGGCTCCGGCAGCAACTTTGTGAGCGGTGGAAAAATCTTTGGCATGCCAAAAAATTGCTGAAGGACCTTTTGAAGGTTCATTTTCATGTTGAATTTGTGGGTCCATTTTGCCCTTTGTAAGTCCAGCGTGAGGGCATCTTGTCAAATCGTGTCATCTTCGTCTTTACTTCGTGTGATCATCGGTGCCATACGAAGGAAACAAGAAGCTGCCCGATTGTTTATGCTGTTGACAGGAAGATGTTGTTGCTATGGAAACAACATGACGAAGATAAGTAATATCTTCTAATCTACATATAAAGACGGAGAAAGTAAAGAATAAAGTCTATGTTTAAATGTTAGCACCCCCCCAAATAGGCACAAGCTCTTACGTTGAGTCTGGATACATTCTAACTCATCAGTAAAGTCTACGACCATATTTTCGTGTGTGGTTCGGGTGCCATCGTGTGGCCTTCTGTAGGCATCGTACTTGCTTTGGCTGTTGCTTGGCTGTTGACCAAGTTCGGGGCCATCTTCGTGTGAAATTCACAATTCCATATGTGTGTGTCCATCTGGTGTCAATTTCGGGACAGTGTGACAGGGGCTTTAATGATGCTCTCAATTTGTCTTGCGTTATAAATCCTGACCGCGCGTGCGCTTTTGCCCCTCCCTAAAAGCCCTCTCGGCCAGGTTGTGTTGTGACTTGCAGTCTGTTTAATAAATCCATATAAACACGTTACAAGGGAAGCTTTAGTTGCCGTGTATGTATTCTCCGGTCTCTAGCGTACAGAGTCAGTCAAACTTTTACTGACTTATCAAGCCGGAGCCTCTTACCTCGCTATTTCCTGTTTCACGATAAGGGATTACCAAAATAAGAGTACTGCGTGTAGCAGTATAATTAAACATGACAGGTACAGTGGGGAAAAAAAGTATTTAGTCAGACATACAAGACCACCGATAATCTCCCTTGATCTGGGGCTCCACGCAAGATCTCACCCCGTGGGGTCAAAATGATCACAAGAACGGTTTGCAAAAATCCCAGAACCACACAGGGGGACCTAGTCAATGACCTGCAGAGAGCTGGGACCAAAGTAACAAAGGCTACCATCAGTAACACACTACGCCGCAAGGGACTCAAATCCTGCAGTGCCAGACGTGTCCCCCTGCTTAAGCCAGTACATGTCC
>NW_011340588.1:0-2068 GCF_000735185.1 Notothenia coriiceps | reverse complement strand
GTGTGTGTCTCTGTGTGTGTGTCTGTGTGCGTGTGTGTGTGTGTGTGTGTGTGTGTGTGTGTGTGTGTGTGTGTGTGTGTGTGTGTGTGTGTGTGTGTGTTGCAGGTACATGAGGTGATACACAAAAGCTGAAATCTTTCTTACTTCTAATTCTGCTTCTAGGCCTTAAATGTTTTTATTGTGTGTTGTTGAGCTAACGGTGTGTAAATGCAACTATTATCTATCATTCTTGATTTTCCATTTATCCCATGTTCTTGTTATGCTGACAGTACTCTCTGGATGAGTTGGAGGAGATGATGCTGTGTATGCAGCAGTTTCGCTCCGTGCTCAGCAACATGGAGGAGCAGCTCTCTGAGGACCAGGCTGCCGTTTACAGTGCTCTCTCCGACCAGGACAGGTACACAAACACCCTGACATTTCGACTTTGTGTCAACATTGAGGTTACCATATGTGGCTTTAGTTAGTTAGTTAGTAGTAGAGCAGGGGTCGGCAACCTTTTTGATGTGAAGTGCCATTAAAAAAATATATATTATCAGCATGCCGACGCTCGTGAACTGTCAACAGGAGGGCGGGAGAGCCTCGCTGCGGGGAAGCAGTGTGTGGACCTGTCAGCGCAACTTACATGATGCCGAATTTAACAAACACTTTTAAATAATTTGTTTAAACGCCATCATAATAATAATGACGATCGTCCGTTCTGTGATTCTCCAGAACACACAGATGGCCAGTCCGCCCCTGTGTAGCATATTATTTAGATGAGAGATGAGCAGATCACCACTGGGCTTTCAACTAAAGACACAGCCACGCCAAAACTGCGGCATTTGTACAGCTCCTTATGGGTACTGCAATTAGTGAAGTGCTTTCCTCCGTGGTGAAACGATCAGCACTGCACCACGGAGGAAAGCAGCAGAATGTCACCTGGAGATAAAGAGAGCGGGGCTGCGTTGCGTGCATGGCTTCCTTCTGCAGGTAACGGGGAGATGCACTCTGGCGGCGGTCTCGTTCAGGATCCGAAAATACAATTTAAATATTTGTGCACACTTATTCCACTTATTCCTAGTGTGCCACTGGTTACGGTGCCCACGCGTGCCAGGGGTTGCCGCGCCAGGGGTTGCCGGCCCCTGCTGTATACAGTATATTTAAGCAATAGCCCACGGCCTGAAGTGAGCTATTGCTTTTATAAAACGGTTACCAAGTGTGGCAATATGAAAGAAAAATACACACTCTAATTTAAATAGTTTTTATTAGTAAATAATGATGTTCAAAATAAAATGGTCCTCCGTTGCCTTCTGCACGAAACAGAGTGTGAGGTGGTTGCTATGCAACAACACTAACAGCTAGCGAACATATTGGACAGAGAGCGTTGATCCATTATTTGGCTATTTATTTACATTAATGTGTATGTTGCCGTTTATTGTGCACCCACTGAAAAATTGTCCAGTATCAGTAGCATGGCTTACGAGGTTACTTGTATCGGGGTTGAGGTTGTAGAAAATTGCTCCACTTTTATTTCTCCGGTCACCGAGATTCGGCTTCCAGTAGCTCTGGAGAGAGCTTTCGCACCTGTGGCCACTAACGGTCATCATTTCTCTGCTTTGTTTCAAGACCCACATCAGAAAGCTTATGAATGATGGTACTTTTCCAGTTGGTCTACCACGTTCATGTCGTCGTTTAGGTTATTTTTTCCCTGGAGATAGGCACTGCTCAATCCACTCGTACATAATGCCGTAAGCTTTTTCTTTTCTTCCTTGCTCGGCAGAGGTCCCTGCACGTTCTTTTGAGGGTAAGCCAATCCATCATCCAATGGTGATATTCCATTTCCATTGTGAGATTGGAGCTAAGTCACAGCATCACAAAGGACAGAGCCACTCACGGCACTGCTTCTCGCCGAAGCCGCCCCCTACACCCCGTTGATTGACAGTGGTCCGACTTTGAATAGTTGTTAAATAGTGAATATTTGAGCAAGTTGTCTATTGGAGCAATAGTTAACTAGGCATTGTCCTCGTCACTCTGTTTCCAGCTGTGTGAATTGAAAGGGCAGCGGCGCGGCGTCTGCTGACAAAGGAAT
>NW_011340587.1:0-5537 GCF_000735185.1 Notothenia coriiceps | reverse complement strand
AACCCTCTCTCTTTTCCTCCGTACCCAAATCTCTAAAAACGGGGGAACAACGGAGCGGATCCAGATTTGCGTCCGATATGACGTAATATCTGAAATGTGGACCCACGGCCCTATCAGAAACGTTGCTATCAGAAACAATGCCCGACTGTTTTGGACGTAATATGGTCGGTGTTTACATTAGCATCGCTAACACTCAGAGCTAACCTGTACTGGAGAGCATGTGTGTGAAGAAGCAGGAAGTAAAAAGGAACTCACCTTGTGGTATAACCGGCAAGAGAGAAAGCCTTTGAGCTCCATACTGTTTCAGAAAGAATCCTTGATAATCCATGATATGGCGTTTCATCACGGCAGTATTTAGTTTAGACAGTAGCTGCCGGGTCTCGCATGAGCTCAGACCCCTCCTCTTTTATTAAAGCTTTATTCCCCAAATCAGCACTTTTGAAACAGGAAGTGAAATAGATGGATATGAGGCATGGCTAGAATGGGTGATCTGTTTGGTATTTTGAGCAAAACACTTCATAGACATGTTTTTTATATATTTGTATATATCTGAGACCCATGCTATTGCCTAAAAATAGCATGATAGGTGACCTTTAAATTTCAGGAAATTTGGGAGAAATGGAAAGTGTATATTACCCCGATAGGCCTTTCTTTTGTTTAACTGTTTGAATCTTTTATTTAATGATCTATACTGTCAATGTTTAATATTGAAAATAAAACACCCCATGTTCTTCGGTGTTTATTGTTGTTGTTTTGTTAAGAAAAAGAAAAAACACGGACCACTCTGTAAAACTATTTAACTACATATGTACACTGAAGTTGAAATGTGATCAAAATGTTTTAAAAAAAGTAAAGAAAAAAAGAAAAGAAACAGAAAGACAGACGAGTGAAACTTGCACAACAGGTAATGTGAGAGCCAGAAGTTTAAGAAGAACTCAGATATTTCACTAATTTCTGAAAAGCAGCAATACTACTTTGTTTCCTAGATAATAGTATTATTACTACTGGCTTCTACTTCTTAGGTATTCGATTCCAACAGGAATCTGTATGTTATTATGTCAATATATTTAAAAAAGTATCTGTATTTTCACTTCATTCTGAAATGTTACACTTATTTTATCTTATAAATACTGCTTACTTACTTAATTTCCCAGTATGTGTACTTCTGTAAATTATTTATTTTATTTGAAATACTATGTGCACACCTTTTTATCTCATAGTGTGTGATTTGTATTTGTAGTCTCTATCTATACTTTGCTGTAACAATGTAAACTTCCCCTCTATGGGACCAATGAAGGATTCTGTTGCTCTGTACTGGCATCAAAATATACTTTAAGTCCAAAAAGTAGTCATTTTCCAGTATGGCCCATATCAGATTTAAACATATAAAATGTTGTGTTATAATTATGAATCCATTCATGGGATTCTTCAAATGACTTGATATACTGCTGAGTATCTTAGCATATAATAATACATTATGATTTAAATTCTGTGTTATAAATCCATACCTGGAAAGTAGCTTGTAAATTATGGTATAAAGTATCATAACATGAAAATACTCAAGTGAAGTACAAGTACCTCAAAATGGTACTTAAGTACAGTAGGCTAACCTGGGTAACTACATATTTTCTGCTCACCAGCTACACGTCTGAGTGTTTTCTTCAAATCGTCATATTTACCAAGCAGTTTGGTTTCATAACAAAAGTTCAACTTTAAAAATACGCTTAGTACTGCTCCCGTGTTGCGACTGACTGGTAACAATGCTGAACCAAATACAAGAACTACAGTTATACATAAAGTTAAGACTCGTCTTATATTGTTGTTTTAATGCCGAGTTAAACGGAAAGTCAGGAGGATTTAAGAAAAGTCAGAATTATAACTGTACGTGTTATATTCAGTTGCTAGAGGCTAATACAACGTTAAATTAAGAGGTTTTTAATCGGAGTTCGGCAAGGCATTATGCGAAGAAATATAGATTTATATAAAGTAACAACTCGCGTTTTAATGTTGTTTTAATGCCGAATTAAACGTTGAGTCATGACGTATGACAATGATGTATTACTTATATACGCTTAGTAGCGTCCAATGCAACGTTACATTTAGATGATATTTTAACGCTGGGTAACTGGCAAAAATGCTGAACTAAATAAGATAATTACAGTTTTACATAAAGAAACGATCGCGTCTTATTGTTATTTTAATGCCGAATTGAAGGGCGAACCATGACGATTCAGGGAACTCCAAAAATAATAACTGTACGTGTTATATTTGCTTGCAAGGAGCAAATACAACGTTACATTTTGAGTTTTTTTCACGCTGTTAATGGCAACAATGCTGAACCAAATAACAGTTTTTCATAAAGAAACGACTTACGTTTTATTACTATTTTAATGCCGAATTAAACTGCAAGCCATAACGATTCGAATAAAGCCAAAAGTATAACTGTAAGTGTTTTATCCACTTGCTAGTAGCTAATACAATGTTAGATTAAGAGGACGTTTTGTAACTGGCGACAAAGCACAACCAAATGCAAGAATAACAGTTTTACACAAAGCAACGACTATAATTTACTTGTTGTTTTAATGCCGAATTATACTGCAAATCATCCCGATTTAAGAAAAGTCGAAATGATAACTGTACGTGTTATATTCACTTGCTAAGAGCGAATACAATGTTACATTAAGAGGTTTTTCAACGGAGTTTTGCAATGCATTCTGCGAGCAAGGTAAGTAGTGCAGATTTGGGGGGGGGACAGCTGGTTACGAAACAGGCCTTTCTGCGAATCTCCCTCATGCAAATGTACCTAAATAACATTATTAACATCGACATTTTAAACAGAAACCCAGGGAATATTATACATTTCACATTTGAACGCTTTTAACATGACTGTCACCTCGAAATGTATGTTTCAAGTACATGTTTTACGGCTTTGTATCAGAAAAATTGGGTTTTTTAGATGTAATATTCTGCTAAAGTCGATGCTTTATGATGAGTTTTAAAGCAGACATCTTATATTATTATTAATGCTGTATTTTGTCACTAATACGCTGTTGTTATGAGACCATTTTACTCACCGTCTCCGGAACCTCGATGTTTGTTTTTGTTATTCTTCGGTTAGTTGACAGTTTAAGACCCGCCCCCTCTCCCGGATGTGACGTAGTTTAAATGTCATGTTTTTTTCCTGTCCTTTCCTGACCGTCAATGTTAAAAAACAAAACTGAAATTGACGAAATATATAAATAAATCCCACATTTCTGAGGTTTAATGTTTGAATCCAAATCATATTGACAATGTTATACTATGAATACTTAAATTGTCTATATAAATATATAATAAATACCCAAATAAGGCTTGTTTACATTTGAATTTTGTGCAGAAATAGAAGGATATCCATTATTTACATTATATAAAAACATGAAACCCAGAACTAATCAACCAAACGTTTATAAATATGTGCATTTTCTAGCCTTTTCAAGTAAATTGCATCGAAAAATAAGACATTTTTCTTCTTTTTTTTTCTTCTGGGGGATTTTCTACAGATATGCCACACTTTATAAATGATAAATCGGGTATTTAATGCAGAGATTAATTCATTTGATGCTCAAAACTCAACTGCTTTGGTCGTTTTATGATCCAATTCTAACACTATGGGCCTTTCTCATTTCTGTAATTGCCCTCCTCGACTCCTATCCTCGTGTCTTATGCTGTGTTCACACCGGACGCGATGCGAATATTCCCTTAGGGTTAGGGTTAGCAAGGCTACAGTTAAAAACCAGGAACAGACTACAAAGAGACATTTTCTCCCACAGCTGATATGACAAGTGTAAGAGTACTCATGCAGAAAGCAGCACAAGAGGGACTCATTTTACACCAGATGGACGTTAAGACAGCCTATTTGCATGCACCCGTTGATTGTGAAATCTATATGGAGCAACCAGAAGGCTATGAAGAAAAGTCAATAACCGGGGAAAACCTAGTTTGTAAGTTGCAAAAGTCTCTCTCTGGCCTTAAGCAATCAGGTAGAAACTGGAATGCTATGCTACACACATGTCTGAGTGAGAACGGTTTCATACAGAATCCAGCTGATCATTGTGTGTGTATACAAGAGAGAAACATGATGAAAAGGTAATCATGATTGTATGGGTTGACGATCTGATCATAGCAGCAAGCAACACAAATGTACTGGAAGTTGTAAAGATTATGCTTTCTGACAGGTTTAAAATGAAGGACCTGGGAAAGTTGAAACATTTCCTGGGAATTGATTTTTACCAAACAGAAGGTGAAGTTAAAATGTCTCAAAAGAAATATATAGGCAAAATCCTAGAGAGATTTGAAATGCAGGATTGCAAGGCCAGGGGGACCAATGTGAGCCAAAACTTGAACAAACAGATGATTCTGAGAAATTGACAGACCAAACTAAATACAGAGGCAGTGGGAAGTTTAATTTACTTGTCCACATGTACTAGACCAGATATAGGTTTTGTGGTCAGTAAACTATCTCAGCACTTGGCTGAACCAACAGAGGAACATTGGAACACAGTAAAACATGTGTTCAGATATCTAAAAGGCACAACAGAACAGGAGTTATGCTTTAAGAGAAATGACAGAGAGGCACTCGGTCTAAAAGTGTACTGTGATGCTGACTGGGCATCAGATGCAACAGACAGGCGTAGCACATCAGGATATTGTGTCAGTTTAAGTAAAGGAAGCTCTCTGATCTCATGGAAAACAAAGAAACAACCAACAGTGGCATTATCCACCTGTGAGGCAGAATACATGTCTTTAGCATCAGCTATACAAGAATGTATCCATTTAGATCAGCTACTCAAAGGTATAGACACATACCAGTATGCACAAACAAAGGTGTACAAGGACAACCAAGGTACTATAGCCCTTGCCAAAAACCCAGTAAACAGGCAAAGGAGCAAACACATTGATATTAAGTACCATTTCATTAGGGAAACTGTAAATAACGGAAAGTTAACTTTGGAGTACTGCCCTACTGAGTTAATCATTGCTGATGTCATGACCAAGCCAGCTACAAAGCTACAACTGAAGAGGTTTGCTCAAGACATGTTTGGCACTTAAAAGTGCACAAGTATATTCACATTGTTAAGGCAAAAGAGAAGCCTTATTATATTGTTTTGTTTTAATGTAACCAATAGAGTTAAGGTTGAGTGGGAGTGTTAAGTATTACTTTGTAATAGCACCCTTACTCCATGTTTAATGGTATGTCCCATTGTGACGTCATAAGCAAGCGCGGAGCGCTATACGTTTCATTGTTGATTATGCTGCACTGCCATGCTGGTTCATGTCCCTGAATAAATGGATGAGAGACGAACAATGACTGCGCATACTTTATTAGTTCAACATTATTAATTTAATTGTATTGTTTTATCCATAATTCCATATATATCCATAAAAAAGATTATTATTTTTATTACATTGTTTATTACATTTGTATGGATTCTTTATACATGGACACAGACCCCCGTCCCCCGTCAATAAACTGAACCCACTCTCTGCTCAGCTGCTCA
>NW_011340586.1:0-2740 GCF_000735185.1 Notothenia coriiceps | reverse complement strand
TGGTTCCATCCCATTTCAAAGTGTTGTTCGACGCTCGGCGTAACCCTCGGCACACACTCAAACATCCAATCAGCTTGAGGACTATCACGGGGTTTGTCAAGCGAAGCAGAGAGAATACTTACTTCCGGGTGTAAAATTCTCTAAAGCAACTACTATGAGCTGCTCCGACCCTAGGACGGACTCCAACTTGTGTTTATTAATCAAAACAAATAAATAAACACAAGGATAATTATGTGTTATTGTTGAGTAAATAACAGTGTGTGGTTTAGAAAAGAATACAAAATTAGAAGGAAAAAACGATGAAACAATACAGATTTCAGTATTCTGAGCCCCTACTCTCCCCATAACTGACGGCAACAAAAGTCCTACATTATTCAATTAAAATAAAGAAGTAAAAACAATAAGTGTGGCTTGATATTGAGTAAGAAAAAGGTTGATAAACGCTGTGAGAATGGATCTGCAGAGAGCATTTCGCCGCGATCCCAACTCGTCTATTACCAACGTTCAGGGAGCTCTATGCAAGTCAATGGGAGGCCCTGCCCGTTGAAAACTGACTCTCAAGGGGTACCCTGTCCGTAATTCCGTGACGGGGAGGGGCCCTGACCGACCGTCAACATGTGACGGGTTGGGAGTGAGAACGTGTTGGATATACGTATTCCTTATCACTGATAGAAATGTGCTGTTGTTCTACTGGGCAAATGCATTATTCTTGCCAATGGGACATGATTATAAGGGGGAAACAGGCTCTCCAATGTTATATATAGTGATCATAGATACTACCAACCGAACACAAAACTCAACACAAACAAATCATGGTATTATGTAAACCAAATAAACATTATGTGAGATTCACTCAAGGAATTACAATGGGTGCAATTGGCCTCAATAACACGTTTTTCCAATGACTTGCATTGGGAAAGAGACATCTTTATTCAGGCATATTCTTATTTTTTAGGAAGACCAACTACGCAGAGTGAACATTGGAATAACCCTCTAATCATTAGGGTTTAAAAGTTGTAAACTTTACTAAAAGCCAAATCTAGAGCTTTTTTCCCCTCCCCATTCGATGGAGCGGGTCGGAGGTAAAAACCCAAATACTCATGCTCTATGGGCCCAAAACCCCATATTTTTGTTCTCAATTTTGGCTTCATGCACGACTGAGCTTTCATATGAATGAATGGAGCCCCACCACCAACACTGTATCCGGTTCTCTGTATACACCCATTGACTGATGGATCAAAATAATTACAATTTGGTTCCACAACATTTTAGAGGTACACATATAATGACTTACAACCAGTGGCAAATTTTATACCTCGGCTCTCTGAACCCCACCCCTTCCCTCGAAAAAAAAAAAAAGAAAAAACTTATTACGGCGTATAATTCAGCGGAATATCAAAACAACGGCCAGGGGTGCAAAACGCATCAATGAAAGCGACCCTCTACCACACAAAACAACACCTCAATTTGTGTTCTTTGAAATTGAAAAGGATATTGCATTGTGTTTGTTACTTTCGTTGCAGTTGTGTCTTAAGTGTTTTTTGGCTTGGCTTCCTATTTTGTATGGACATGCTTTTATTTTGAAGGTGAGTTTACACTATTGACAGGAAGTTGTTGTTGCTATGGAAACAAGAAAAGCTTCACAGCTGGTGGAACTTGTCATAAAGTCCGCGATAATAAAACCCACCCATTTAGAGGGAAGATATGATTGGTCAATTGTACTGTCATTTGACATTACTCTCTCGTTCAGTTACTATAGCAGGCCCTCTGTGAATTTACAGCTGGACCACCAATCAGCTCCTGTCTTCACAGTAACTCACAGAGATGGCTAAAGGAGCTTCTTTCATTTAACCCTTAACATTCAAACAGAAACTGAATAGGCAGATACAAAGAATTTATTTCTTTGAAAATGTTATTTTAAATACAATTAAATCAAGTTATTTTGATAAAACTAATGAAAAATATAACTAAAAATATATATTTAATTGTTTAAAATATTATTTTGTAGAATATCTTAGGCCACTGCTCACAACATTGTAACAGTAAATCCACAGAAAGCATTGAGATAGTTGTTGCCTAAGGTAAATAGGCTTTTCTAACAATGTGGGTAATCAGAGACAATTGTTCCTGTTGTGTGTTTCACTTTGTTGTTGTTGGTATTTGGTGAAGATGCACAAAATATCCTTGTTCAAGTGACATTTTAGCTTCTTTTTTGTTTTTTTGCAAACGTTAAACCTTTCAGATGGACAGGGGAAGCAATTTAAGTACTTTTAATGGTCAACACAATCCTGGTCTTTCAGGTGGGGCAATCATACATTCCTTTAATCCCAGAAAAAAAAACAAAAGCACCCCGTTATATTTGGCAGTCAAAGTAGTTTGGTAAGGTGCAAGGAAACCTGTGACCATGGGGCAAAAACATGACTTGAAAAGAATAAAAAAAGATCATAGCTAACTGATTAGAATAGAAACTGCTTAAACCTATTTAAATAATTTGCCCATGGCTATATTATGTTATATTATTCAGAAACAGAGAATAAAATCACCTTTATTTACAAAAAGATCACACTTATTACTTGAGGCTAAACCTATTTTTACTGCCTAGGATTTTGAGATAAAATCCCATGTGGAAGGAACCTGTTTGATGGAGGGAACCTGTTTGATGGAGGCTCTGCAGGTACACCAGTCCTTTTATGTGGGTGTACGATAACCATTAGTCTGGTTTGTCCTCATTCCCCCTGTC
>NW_011340585.1:0-9137 GCF_000735185.1 Notothenia coriiceps | reverse complement strand
ACGTTTAATCGTGTTTTATGCCGTTTGCCAAGACTTGATAAGTCGCTCGTAAAACACAGGAGGTATGGAAACTAAGAACACCATATGTGGTAAATTTTACAGCTAATATAACACAACACATTAGTTGTATTTCCTTTAACTGGTGGATCGTATATAGTTGCTGATCGACAGCTGGAACACAAACCACCAAATACAAAAAAATAATTCAGATCCAGTCGTCATGACTCCACTCCGGAGGGATTCCCCGATCATTTCTTCAGTTTCTCATCAAGGGGGGGTCTCCTGTCCCCGGTACAAACATACTGCCTGAGGAAGGCTATGTGTATTTTTTTGTCATTAACCTTTTTCGGACCACTTATTTATTTATTTTGGTGACGATCCGACCTCCATGCTGCTACTCTGGTTCAAACTGCATCCACCAAACAATATGATTTATCTCGACCTCCCCAAAATAACCAAAATCTGACACAGTGTGAGATGTCTTTTTTAGCTGTTCTGTCGTCATTTCCTGCGATCTTCTTCATTCAAAGTCAGTCAAAATGAATGAATGAAAGGGCGTTTCTTTGACTATTTATAGGCAAATATGGGCGTTACGTGAAGCCCGCAAAAGCTGCACCGCATTTCGAGTCGATTGTGATTTATAAAGGGAAACCGGCGTAGGAAGTGCCGTATGCACTTTCCTCGCCGGTACGCAATGTTCGGTGAATCGGAAAATGTCGGAAAATGTATGGACCTATTTTTCGGATTTCTATTACGTAAGCAACCTTCCCACGTGAATCCTACACACGGCGTTATACATGAGGCCCCAGGTCTCAAGTTGTGTGTAAGAAAGAAAGAAAATGTAGGAAAAGACATATGACGTTAAAAGGAAAAATGCTTAACCACAGAGCACATTCATTGTTCTCCAGCTCCAATTAACGCAACGTCAATATTTGGAAATGAAAAAATCTTAATTACTCAATCATCTTATCTCCTTCATTTTCACTGCTGGTGTAATTGGAACTCGTTTAAAATTAATATAACTTTTAATTGAACGGCAGCACTCTTCATCTCTTGTTGTGCCATTAATTACAGATAGCTTTTATAATTTCCCTTTTAATTTGCTGATTATAGATGAAGAGGCACACACTGAGATTTTACAGATCATTTATTTGATGTATTGTATTATATTTTAAAAGATTAACACAGCCTATTTGATGTTATTTGATGTTATACCATTTCCATTTGATATGTAAGACTTAGTCCTGATGACTTATAACATTTGTGTAAAGAAACGTAATATTTATTTATACAGCCATTAATAATTTTGTTATTTTTCAGGTTTTCTGTTATGTCTTATAAAAGCTTGTTCCATGATAAGCATATTGTGTCTTGAGTGTATATCATGTCATTAAAGGGATCACCATTAACTCAGGACACTATATGAATATTGGAGTCAAAGTGTTACAATAGTTTCTAGTTGTCTGTGAGTACAGAAATGCTGAACTTTTGAAATATACAAGATATATGTTATGTAATTGTCTTTTATTTTCTGTTACACAGTAACATTTATTCATTTTAATATGTTATTATTTTTACATTATTTAGATCTGGGCAAAAATAACGTACCTGTATTTTGTACAAATTATCAAATATATAAAAAATGTAAATTCTCAAGTGATTTTCACTCCCTTCACAGTTCAGAGTTTCTCCAGGCTGAATCCTCTCATTGTCTGTCTCTTGTCCTGTAATGACTAAATGAGATTTAGTGGATCTATTCGGAAAGTATTCACCGTCTGCTTTGGCTATCGGCTCCTGTTTTACAAGTAGCGTCTTTTGAAATGTATTTTTTGGATTTAAAAAACATGATAATGGTGTCCTGCCTGAAAGCACTGCTGCGTTCTTTTCAGTCTTATGAGCAGGTTGAAGGGTTGTGTTCTCTGAGACAGAGTGATTGTAAGTCAGGGTGTTTTTCTTTTCAAAACTAACACCCTGACTTCTTTGTTACGTAGTGTTGGTTTCGCCATATTATAAAGTCAATCATCTTAAAGGATACACTTAATATACAATTATTATCATCATGCACAATACAAAAAGGCCGCTTTGGCCTTATGCATTATGCTACCTAAAGAAAATAAATCTAACTGAGATTTAGGTGCGTTCCTGTAGTTCATTTTGAATTAGCAGCAGGAATGTAAGCTGCTCCAACAAAAACAATGGTGTATTACCTGATAGAAAGTATTGCCTTAATATGTTTAACATTAACATCAGCATCAGGGAAACATTGTGCATTATCTTTGACTTTGTTTGACCCTTTCACCCCACCAGAGTCCTGCACTCGAGGTCTTGAGGTCACTTGAGGTCTGCCTCTCACATTACATTTCATTTGGCTGGCGCTTTATCCAAAACAACTTACAATAAGTGCAAAAACCATAAAGATTCAAACTCCGAACAACAAGGAAGGCTATATTCACTTCTCTATATTCAGATGTAATCACTTCAAGCAAGACATACCATTGTACTTGCTGTTGAATTAGTTACAAGGCCTAAATTAACAAATACAACAACTTGACCCAAGAGATGTGATCACGACGATTAATCAATTATTATATCAACAGTGTTAAATGAGAGCAATTTTAATGATTAATTAATCCAAGTAATTTATCCGAATATCTTTAGTTTGCTGATAGCTGGTCTGAGAAAAATAGCAGTAATAGAAAGTAAAAGACAAGAACCTGAAAACACGATAAGGTTCATTTCATTTAAACCACGTACAATCAATGAAAACAAATGTTCTTCAGCTTAGACAATGTGATGTTTTCAGAAACTTAAATCTGAGGGTGATTTCATGTGCAAATTATTATTTTATTATTATAGGGGGCGTCAAAGAGATCTTTTTTTTTTATTCACCTTTGGGAAGTTTTCACAGGCCTCTTTTCAAAATAGCAATAATTTAAATATAACTATGTACATTTAAATAGCAGACAGTCTGCGTATAATATGTTATATACATATTAACATTTGAATACCGTAGTAAAATCTCTCTGTTTCAGGTCAGCACTTCAGCCTCCGTCAGCTGGGGATCTGCGAGCCCCCGTCGCGCCGCGGCCTGGCCCTCTGCTCCGAGATGGGCCTCCCCCACCGTGGCTTCTCCGTTGGTACGGCCCAGGACCTGGACACCGACAGCCAGACTGTTATGTCCCCGGAGCGCGCCATGCGTCTGTGGGGCCGCGGGGGTCTGGGGAAGTCATCCGGGAGGAGTTCCTGTCTGTCCAGCCGCTCCAACTCCGTGCTGACTCTGACCGACACGGAGCACGAGAACAAGTCCGACAGCGACACCGGTAGGCCGCTCACTTCCTCTCTGATGGGCTCTCTCCCTCTCTGTGCTCCAACGCTCTCTCTACACATGTTGTATACGTACCTGTTCATGCCATAGCATTCTCACTGAACACAGCCTGTCTTGGTGCTGTGACTCCTGCGTGCGTGCATGTGTGTGTGTGCGAACTGGTGAACCTTGATTAGTGATTCAGAGGCAAATTGTAAAACGCTTTGTCAGGTAAGGTTGGAAAGAGCTTTGTAAGAGAAGTATTTTTATAAAAATGTTCAATGACAGGATGTTTTACTTTGGATGGTATAATGTAGTTCGCTAGGCTGGTGGGTCCAACAAAAACAACATCGAAAAGCCATGTCACTAAGGCTTATAAGAAAATAGGTTATTTAGGGATATGCATTGGAGATTTAGCCCTGCAGCAGATGAAATATATTTTATTGTTCAGCAGGGCTCTCTCCTCAAACACCAATTTCTCCATGTTCAAACCTCTCCTTTTTAGAAGTGCTGTTGTTGTGTGATGTATGTTGTGTGTTATAAATGGTGTGTCATTTTCTACTTATAATAATAATGTTATAACAACAAGGTGGAGAACAATGTGGAAGTGTCCCATGTATATTTTCCACCCTCCCCCCGCCCGCTCCGTGTCCATTCTGCTGCTGGGAATTGGAGCTGGAGGCTGGGGCAGAAGTTGGGGGGCCGGGGGGACATAAAGAATGTCCTGCTAATTAATTTAATTAATGATGACAATTTAGCTGAGTAGTCATTTGTTTTGTTTTTTACCTGTGTGAATTTCAGGGTTACTACTCACTGGCATGCATGTAAGCACAGACATGTGTGTGTGCAAATATCTTTGTAAATTAGTTATTTGTCAGCACGTGTGTATGTGTGTGCGTGTGTATCCTCAAGGTACTTGTCCTTAACAGGTGTGAATTTAATATTTAATAAAGGACTTGTTTTTGATTGTGTGACACACAAATCTACAGTATTTTCATTAAGCCGTAAATACGCACACACGGTGGGTTTTCATTAAGAGATGTGATGTTGTAATTAACAGTGAGATAATGTGCTGAGTCATTATATTTTCTATATTAAGTTTGATAATGTTTTTATTAAATGGCATTACGCCGTGGATGTCAGTGCTCCAGAGGATACACTTCCAAACTCTAAAAGTGAGTAGTCGTCAAGTTTTCAAAGGCTAATTGTGTAATTTAAAACGCAGCTGTGTGTGTGTGTGTGTGTGTGTGTGTGTGTGTGTGTGTGTGTGTGTGTGTGTGTGTGTGTGTGTGTGTGTGTGTGTGTGTGTGTTTTCTCAAAGAGATAGGGAATCATGGATAGAAAACCTTGTGAAGATGGTTATTAAACGCATGCATTTCATGAAAGATAATACAACACTGAAGCTATTGCTCTACCATTTGAAGCCATCGATAAACCTCAGGAGACCCTCTGCATGAGCATCATCAGTCAGAATAAAAACATCCTCATCAAAGTTTATGTATAGGTCTCTTTCCAATGAAACATTTCCAGGAGCCTTCAATTGCAAGAACCTGGTTGCAGGTTTCATTCCATTGTTTTACTCTAGTTTATAATCTCCAAACATTTATTTTTCTTAAGAAAGTGTTCTGTGATGGCCCACATCTATCGGAGTGAAGACTGAAGGTTGTAATGTCACTGATTGGGCAAACACAAGCCCTTAGAACGTTTTATTTAATTGATATAACTTGTGTAGAAAATGTTTCTCTAAAACAAGTAAATATAACAAGCTGGCTAAAGAGAGATGACTAAGAAAGAGGCAGAGACCTGCTTCCTAGTGATCACAAGAACAATATGTACGTGTACATTTGAGTTTTGGTAGTACCATGTACACTAATGGTCAGCTTCTTTTGTATTGAATTGGACATATGCCATGTTTTGGAAATCCAATTCAACCTATCAGAAAATGAAAAGCAGCCTTCAAAACATAATATTATTTATGACCTTGAAATTGTTATGATCATGATATAGTATTACTTAAAAATATTCCCTGTGTTTTGGAAGTAAATATTATAAAATAAATTCATTCCGCTGGGGTATAGTGTGTCAGCCTCCATCGCTGCTTCACCTGGTGGAGGGGGGGGGGGCAAGGAACTATCTAGGAGGGAGGGGCCATTGTTAGTGGCTTTATCTGTTAAACATTGACATCTCATTAAATGAATACATGTTTTCCTTTAATGGTTTGCTGGGGGGAAAAGGACACACCAAATCATGCAGTAGAACAAAAACAGTTGGGTGTATATGTTATGTTAAAAGTAGCTTTTATCAGCAAAACAGCATTGGAGTCCTGATTGTGTGAATGCAGGGCTGTAGGCCTACCCGAATATCCGAATATTCTGTCTTTGGCCTACTATTCGGTTTTCAATTTCGTTATTCATTTTTGTTTTTTTTAAACGTTAAAGACTTAGGTCGCATTCACACCAGCCTTGTATAGTCCGGTTGAATCGAACCCTGGTGCTTTTAGCCGCTTGGTGCGTTTCATTGAAGGTTCGTTTGGGTCGGTGTGAACACAGTCCGAGACCTCTTAAGTTAACTAAACAACCGGACTCTGGTCCGCTTAAAAGAGGTGGTCTCGGACCGCTTGCTAGTGAACTCTGGAGCGGTTCATCGCTGGTGTGAACGCAGTACGCACCAAAACATAGGAAGCGTAGTATTTACGAGTCACAAGAACCCGGATGTCTTCGAAATCTTTAGCGAAAGAGTGAAGCAGAATGAAGTGTTGAACAGTGTCGCGTAAAGTAAAAATGCTCCGTCAACTATGCATAAAAGTCAGAGCCACCTGTCGTCGGTGAAACGCCCCTCCTTACTGCAGAACGTCTCTCATATGGGTTATGTTTTTTTATCGCACATTGTCTGTTTGTATAATCATATGCGCCGTTGCAGAGTCTGTTGATATGCTGTCCAGATTAACAGCAGCATGAGAATAACCCGCCGATGCCCCATTGCGGAGGCTACGGTAGAAATTGCCGGGATTTTCCTTTTTACACTCCCCCTTAATGTCTGACCAATTGTTGAACAGCATTTCCGTGCACATGAGTTGTGTTTAAAGTGTATAGTCCGTTTGAATGTTGCCTGTGTGAACGCAAACCGAACCTTCTGAAAAATGAAGGTCCCCCCCCCGCATGCACAGAAGATCCAAATATTCGCTGCTGATTACTACCGAATATCCGGAGCCCGAAAAATGGTATTCGGGACAGCCCTATAATGCATTGTAAGTTTATTAAGGCTGGAGTAGTGGTGAGTATCCTCATCAAACAGCCATACAGACTGAAGCCTATATATTTGCGTAATCGTATGGGGGGGGGTACTCACCTTCACCTTTTCTCTGTGCTCTTCTCTTTCTCAGTGGGGTTGATAGTCAACTCATTGTACTGTAAAGCAGAGGATACATCCCTTGATACTGAGCCTGGGTCACAGAGTGTGTGTGCACGTGTTGGTGTTAGTACAGTAACTTAAACCAACTTCTGTGGCTTTGTTGTAAGAGGAAGCAACATATACAACAGATAACAGGTAGGGCAAGAAGAATGGGAGAAGAGAGGAAAACACCAGGGAGGAGAAGAGGAAAAGGGGTGAGGAGATAGTAATTGAAAAGAGAGGCCGAGAGGGGAGAATAAAGGCAGAGCAGAGAACGAGAGAAGCCTCTCTGCATTGTTTGTTCTCCTGAGAGGAAATATTAGAACAGAGACGTCTGGCTGGCTCCCCAGTTGACACAGAAACACACACTCACACACAGGCAGATGTAAACACTTTTGTGGTGTTGAACCCTCGGGTGCCCAGCTGCTGCTCGCACAGTTACTTGATATTGGTGATGTCAACGACAGGGACAGAAAAGGAAGATACATTTACATTTCTGTCGTAAACTAACTGAAACTGCTGTGTCTGCCTCATAAGAATGACTTGAGTTCTTGTGTAAAATATGTGTTACACATACAATTATACAATTGCTGCTGGTACAACATCCAGCAGATGGGAACTGCATATATAAAATGACAACATGATTGAACCTTGGATATATGTAACTTTGCTCAGAGATTCAATATGTACATATATCTTAGGTGACCTCCCCTGCCCAATCTCTTCAGTCTAAACGTGTACTCTGTCCTGGAGTGTGTTCACGGTGTGTGAAAAGAGCAACGTAGAATTGATGAACCGGCATGGTGAGGAAGACTGTGTGATGGAAAGAGAGAACGGGGAGGGGGAGGCAGACAGGCGGAGAGAGAGGAAGAGAGTAGCTCGTCTTTGCTAACCAGATTACTTTACTACGTGTCAACAAAATACTTAATCCATTTGTCTTTCCTAAGCTGCTTAACATCCTAACCTTAGTTGTTATACACACAAACACACCATCACAAGGCAGTTAGAGAACATTCAGTATGTCTTTGCATTCATTAGTAAAGTACAGGTTCTTTAATGCAAAAATGACCCAGAATCCAGAAGCGATGGGTCTCAAACTAAGAAGCTCAACCAGAACAGGATCTCACACTTTTTGATCTGATGTTTGAGACCTATAGTTGTCTTTCCTAATGTGTCTTTTAATGTCAATTCATGCACGTGTGATATTATTTTTTTTTTCACAATACCATAGAGCAGGGGTGGGGAACCTTTTTCCTCTCAAGGGCCATTTCATTTTTTTCAACATCCTAAGAGGGCCGTACAAATTATTGACCACTGCTTAAAAAAACTAAAATCTCAGCCCATTCATTTCGCCTTTCTTTCATGCTGTGCAAAGAAAAAGCAACTTCTGAATCCAGATATCTTACCATGACTCGCGTATGCACATGCACGGTGTGGCATGACCACCAAAACAGAAAGATATGGACACAAGATGTGTGCAAATGTATTTAGTTTCCAATCCATGTGGACATTATTTAAGTGGGGGGGGGACCTAACATTCTCTAGGAGGGGGTCCTAACCTCCTCTAGGGAGGGACCTCACCTCCTCCAGGGGGGGACCTCACCTCCTCCAGGGGGGTCCGGGGGGCATGCTCCCACGGGAAGATTTTGTTTTTTAAATGTTGAAGTTAAAAGCATCAATCTGGTGCACTTTGAGAGCAACATGAGGAGATCTACGGATGCATCCCTCAAAACCCATATGAAACAGAACTGTAATCAGATTTATTTTTCTTTATGGATATTTTACAAATCACTCCCCTTTCAAACTGTATTGTTGTTTATTAATAACAACTTATTTTTACTGTCATATAGTATTTTATACCTATTTACTTTATTCTCTTATTTTTTTATAACTATAATGATCATATAAAGATGTGCCTTTACCTCACTGGTTGGAGAAAAAGCTTCTTATATTCGTTAGCATAGCTAGCTAACCAGATGCTAATAACAACAAAGTTATTGACTCTATGACAGATGAACAGATCGCCACTGGGCTTTCAACTAAGACACAGCCACGCAAAAACTGCAGCATGTGTACGGCTCCTTATGGGTAGCCTACTGCAATTTTTGGAAGTGCCTGAGCAACGTTCTGGTGCTCTTCGTCAGAACTGCACCCCTGTCAGTAGGAGTGGGCGGATTGATCCCAAAATATCAATACTTCCGATATTATGTTACGTTTCAAAATATCGATACTAGAGCCAATAGGATCGATACTTTTATACTTTTTTCCGTCTCCTCTACTCGTCAATTTCTTCAAAAATTAATGTGCAGACGAACACAAGTATATGCTCTTTTCTTCTCTCTCCACTGCTGTCCTCCTCTCCTCGAGGCTCGCGCACGTGCAGCGTGCTCCCTGCCTTAACGCCGATTATCAAGCTGACTGACAGCAGCCGGCAGGGCAGGAC
>NW_011340584.1:0-4587 GCF_000735185.1 Notothenia coriiceps | reverse complement strand
AAAAAAAAGGACATATAACCTGGCCAGCTTAACCAGTCTGTATTTCTTCAAGCACCACAAGATTCAGAGTTTATAAAGTACAATTCTTGGCCATTGATTGTGTCATTTCTCCAAACACATACAGTAAAAATGCCTGTTTTGAAGCCTTAAAATTGTGCAGGAAAAGGACTTTACATTGTATTATACTTAAAGAAAGGGCTATTCAGTTAAGAGAAGAGAAAAAAGGAAAGCAAATTCTTATAATGGGTGATTTAACATTAATGACAGAAATAATATGAGGTCCTTGGCACTTGGATTCTAGAGGGGTCATTTTGTGATCATGGGGCATCACCCTTACAGCATCAGGACAAGATCATATGGAGTCAGACACTGGAAGTGTGCTGGAGGGTGATGCGTTGATTGCAGGGGACTGATGGAAGGGTGAGGCTGATGAGACTGAAGAATCTGCAAGGAACGAACTAGCGGCTGAGAAATAATCATATATTAAAAGACAGCGGCTTCATAAGAGGCCAACAAGAGTGACAGAGTGTGTCAGTGTGCTGAAGGATAGACCAGCTATCCAGGCATGACTCTAAAGACTTTCCAAGGTGTAAAATTCTGCTGCTGGAGTACTGACTGGAAGTATTGCTGATATCATGTCTACCATATCCTCTTAAAATACTCTGTCCAACAATTTAAGTCTAATGAAGAAAGGTTTTAATGCTTATTCAAAATAGCAGACATGCATTCTTATTCTCAGGAGGGGACATTGACAGAGGAGTACTGGAAAAGTACACAGTAAGTACTTCATTGTACTTGTGGGGGTAGTTTCACTAGTACTGAGTCCAACAGGATCAATCTCACGAAGAACTAATGGCAACAAGCCAGAGCCTTTTCTTATCAAGCTCCACTTTTGTGGAATCAGCTTCCAGTTTGTGTTCGGGCGGCAGATAGCCTATCCGTTTGTAAGAGTACGCTTAAGACCTTCCTTTTTGATAAAGCTTATAGTTGATAAAATAATCTAATAAGAGTGCATTGACTTAGACACGTTGTGCCTCTTTACCTATACATCTTAGTTCTTACTCTTTTTCCTTACTGATGGTATGTAATTTGGTTGTGTGTGTAGACGATGGAAGCAGGGAGAGGCATATACAGTACGTGCCTTGATCCCTGCCGAGTCAACGCACAACTGTTGATTGGTGTCAGTGCCAAAAAACTTTTTAGGAGCAATGCGCTCATGGTATAGATGTGGCGCATTCATCTTAATTCCTACTCTTTCCCTAACCCTATCCTAAGGGAGTGCATGTACGTAGACACGTTGTGCCTCTCCACCTCTGTTCCTTACTTCTTACCTACTACCCTTTTCCCTCAACCTATCCTAAGGGAGTGGATGTACGTAGACACGTTAGTTTAGCTGCTATAGGCTTAGACTGTTGGGGACACCTTACTTCTTCCTTCTCTCTGTCTGTACCTGTATACTCTCATGTTCCGAATAACCCAGCTTCCCCCAAATCTCTTTTTTGTGTCCATATATACGCCGGGATCCTGAGTCGAGGCTAATCCTGTTGCTGTGGTCGTGTGTCCTGGATCCTCTATCCTGAGTTCTGGATCTGTGTCCTGGATTTTGAGTCGTGGCTGAACCTATCTCTGCGGTCCTGCCTGACTCTCATCATACTACTTCCATGATGCCTCCCACAGGATTGCTGACATCCTCGTGGATTCATCTTCTTATTATAGACACATGCATTTCCAAACATTTGGTCTACCTATGTTGTAAATGTATTATCTCTTTGATTTACACACGGCATCTATTGCACGTCTGTCCGTCCTGGGAGAGGGATCCCTCCTCTGTTGCTCTGAGGTTTCTCCCATGTTCCCCTTTAAACTGTGGGGTTTTCTCTGGAAGTTTTTCCTTGTACGATGTGAGGGTCAAAGGACAGAGGGTGTCGTATTGTCATACTGATATTCTGTACAAACTGTGAAGACCACTGAGACAAACGTAACATTTGTGATATTGGGCTATATAAATGAACATTGATTGATTGATTGATTAATTGAACCGCCCCTAGCTCCAATGACCATTAGACCATTTAGTAAGGTAAAAAGCAAAAAGGCCTCTCAGACGCTCTTCCGTTTACTTGTTTAATAAAGAAAACAGATGGACGTTAGATACACGGATTATTAAGCATTAAAGAACATGCTTTTTATTATTAAGCATAGAATAAGTAATATGTTTCACATGATAAGAAGGCACGGGGTGAACTATCTAGATGCGCTTTAAGTAGTCCATCTATGGATAATTGTAGTTTCACTACTGCAATACCATATTTACGTCACGCAGAGTACGCGCGATCAGATTATCTTTCCTAAATCTTGAGGAACTCTCCTTCACATCTGTCCTCTGCCCCATGACGTTTTTTCATTGGGTCTAAGAAAAAGTGATTTGGTAAAGAAAAAGGACCTGCCATTAATAGGCTGAGCAATGGAGAAACATTTGACACTGATACAGGACATTTCTCCTTTTTAAATCGTCTATGAACATACTTCAGCAGGACAAAGCATAGGGGATTATTGTGAATCTTTTTTTTGTAACAGCCTTCTCACCAAAAGGTTTATCTGATGTTGAGGCAAATACAGCGCGGCAGAAGCACCGGGTTCCCCCGCTGGTCTCTCCGCAGAACTCATGAGCGCTGCAGAACCGGCCCTGACAGAAGGCCTGAGGCCCCGCGGCTGCAGAGACACAAAGAAAAGGAGTTTATTTAGAGAGCACATTTCAACAGCAAGGCTATTTAAAGTGCTTTACAAAAAAAACATTAAAAGAATCATGAAAGACATATTTCTTATGAAGTGTTTTAGAACAAACTGAATGCTGCTTCTCCATTTTTGTGTCTGGGGACAGAAGCTAACCCCTACCAGACGACCTTTGAGCTTTTGAGTTTTGTTGTTTTAAATGAAGCCCCCATTTAACCGATTCAGTTATTTAATTCTTCGATCCTTCTTTGGATCATGTGTCAAACAATTTCAAGTGGACTAAAGTGTCATTTATAAAAGATATTTTCTAATCACGGCGCAGTGATTTGGCACAGGTTAGCTTGCTCACGTGATTGGACAAGGATTGATGGCTATTTTCAGATGATGTACATTTTAACAGTGATAAAAACTGTATAATTAGGACAGCAAATGAATTAGTATTTTAGCGTTACAGAAATTAGCCAACGTGCCAAAAACGAAAGTACTGGATCTCTAAAGACGACGCATCATAAAACGGGCCAGTAATATGATATGGTTAACACTTTAGGCTAACTTTATTGGTTTAGTTTAAAGCAATAATACTAAGTTTAAATAAACAAGATTTGGTTTGACTTATTATTGTTGCTTTCAACTAACAAAATGTGTTGACACAATACATTTAATTACAGTCTACGTCTCATTTTTTTCACGTTCAGTGCTCCAACATTACTATTCAAACAGCTAGCTGACAAATATATTAATTTTATTATACATTTTATTATTGGTTGATGATTTCACAAAGATTACAGAAATTAGCCAACATAAACAAATGAACTTCCTGTCTTGAGTGGGCGTGGTCTAATTAATGAATATTTGAATCAGCTAACTTTAACTATTCTTGCAGCTATTGAATATATATAATTGTTATAAAATATAAAAAAACGATTTGGGGAACCCGTACAGTGACTCGGAGGACGATATTTACAACCTGCCGCCTTTGATACAGTGGACCACAAAATATTACTGGACAGACTGGACAACTGTGTTGGTTTATCTGGCAAAGCACTTAATTGGTTCAAATCGTATCTGCAGGACAGGGACTTCTTTGTGTCTGTTGGTTATTTTAAATCGCAACAAATGGCAATGACTTGTGGAGTTCCCCAAGGGTTGATTCTTGGTCCAATTCTATTCAACATATACATGCTTCCACTAGCCCAGATCCTAAAAGTAAACAAAATGTCGTACCACAGTTATGCAGATGACACTCAGTTGTACATTACAATAAAGCCTGGCGACTATGGACCATTACAATGTCCTCACCATCTGCATGGAACAAATCAGTAGCTGGATGAGCAACAATTTCCTACAATTAAACAAAAACAAAACAGATACAATTATCTTTGGTGCCAAAAGGGAGGAACGGGCTGAAGTAAGCGCTAAACTAGAAGCCCTACTGCTAAATACATCGGAAAAGGTGAGAAATCTAGGCGTAGTTCTGGATCCCGACCTCAATTTCAAATCCCATCAACAAAATTACTAAATCAGCATACTATCACCTGAAAAACATAGCCAGACTTAGAACATTCATGTCTCAACAAGACCTTGAAAAGCTTGTTGACGCATTTGTTTTTTGCAGGCTTGATTACTGTAATAGTGTAAATCGGTTAAAAAACTTCAACTAATCCAGAACGAGTCCTGAGTCCAAATTCCTGACCATAACAAAAAGAGTAGAACACATCACCCCAGTACCAGCGTTGGGCGAGTTACTTCCAAAATGTAATACAGTACATATTACTTATTACTGTCTTTTTTAAGTAATAATTTACATTACAATATTAATTTCTCTGAAATGTAATGAGTTACACTACTTTTATATTA
>NW_011340583.1:0-10244 GCF_000735185.1 Notothenia coriiceps | reverse complement strand
TTAATGATTGGTTTGTAATATAGGTGATGGAGCTTGCTGTTTTTACACACACACACACACACACACACACACACACACACACACTACCTGGTGGTTTTGAGCGGGACTGAAGCCCTGAGGCCGCCGGAACCCGCCTCCTCTGCTCCGGGACCCGAACCCCCGGCAAGACCCCGGAGAGTCTCTGTTTCCCCGGTAAGACCCCGGAGAGTCTCTGTTTCCCCGGTAAGACCCCGGAGAGTCTCTGTTTCCCCGGTAAGACCCCGGAGAGTCAGTGTATCCCGGAGAAAAGGGGGAGTATTGCGGACGGGGAGGTGCTCCGTACGGGGCTCTGCTCCAGCTGGAGGCCGGGGAGGGGAAGCATGCGGCCGGCTGCGGGGCTCCGGGGCTCGGCGGAGGTCTGTCCGGTGCTCGGTGCATGACAACAGACGGTGAGGCTCGGGGGGATCACAACAAGTCTATGATCACAACACGCTGTGAGGAACCGGAAAACACGGGGTTGTTTCCGGTAATGCAGCCTGCAGCGCCGCCCAACGGCCAGGAGCTTAACAACCTGAGAGCGGAACACACCGTGAGAGGATAGGGAAACAGATAAACCACCAGGGGCCTATACGAGGGTTGCGTTCGGATAGTTTAAAAATCAGCTCCTAAGTTCTAACTCTATCTCCTATTCCTTTACCTCTGCGTGAAACGTCACGGGGTTAAGGGATAGTGGATAGGAGAATTCAAAAGGACTTAGGAGAAGAGACTGCGGTACTTTAGAGAATCCGAATGCACTTTCACTATCCAACGTGTTTATGATGCGCCAGCGGACGTCATTGTGTGCGTCTGCTGCTGTGGGGAAACTACAGTATGGAAACTACAGTTTTCTATACAACGGACTACAACATCAATGTTTAATAAGAACGACAGAGTCATCTAGAGACTCCGCACCGCGCTCTGATGCTTTTGCTTTATGCTTTATGAACAACAGAAAATCATATTCTTCATGACCAAAATTGGAATTGAAATAAAAAATGTAAGTGAAACTTATGCTCGTCACCTTCTCCCTCCGGTCCACATTAATACAAATGATCCCAATACGTATGATTGTATGAACTATGAAAATATCTTAAAATCAATACAAATGTATTTATTATAAACGTTAGTCTTTAACACCTATCACTGTGTATACCACCATTCAAACATCTTTTAAAAGTTGAACAAACCCCACACAGCTCAGTGAAATGTTGACTTTATTTGATCATTTCAGTAAAAACTAACGTTCATATTTCTCTTTTTGATTATAATACTGATGAACGTTCAAAACAAAGCACTTTGGCAACTTACCACATACGTTTTAAAATACTTAATAAGCAACGTAACTTTCATGATATAATTTCTCCGTCATAATCGTTTGTTTCCGTGAACGGCCGACTATTGTGTGACGGCAAATGCTGCGGCTGCAAGGCATTGTGGGGCAGCATTTTCTCCTCTCCTTTTGGTTAGGGAGGTCCAGTGGTTCCTAAGCTAAAGGAGGTTATAAAGGAAGTTTGAAACCTCTAATTTAAAAATATAGATGGAAAACAGATGGCAGCTGTAGTTGCCATCTGTTTTATTCAACGAAATTAATACTATACACCTATTTTATTTATTGTTGTAAAAGGATATTAGTGCTGTTGAGCATATTAAATAAAAAATGTACCAAAGAAGGATAATATTCTTTGCCATATAGTACCTGTAAACATGGACATATTACCCCATTATTGTGCAAACATTATTTTGCTATTATTCAAACATTATTAGCAGAACTTTTTGGTGTATTTCTTTGGAGGAAAGCATTTAAATCTGCATTTTACTTAATGATTTTGTTACAAAAGAAAATAGCAAGTTATGACTTAAAACATACTAGGAACTCTACAGACATAGCGGTGGATTAAAAAAGTAGCTGCATACACCAGTGCAGCTCTCACTAGTGCAGCTCTGCCCATTTGACTCCAGCTCTCACTGAACCATATCAGCAAATGCATGGCTCCCTGATAAAAAGGTGGTTGGAAAAAGAGAAAATTAATTTAAAACAAGCAAGCCAAAAAAGGGCCAAATGGTAAATGCTTGGCATCAGATGGAGTATTTGCAGCTTTATGGTCTCATCGTTGGTGGATTAGCATTGTGACGGTAACTAATGCTGCTGACTAAACCTGCAAGTTTTGTTTATCAAAACAGAGTTAAACTGTAATCTGTGAAGAAAAGGGGAGCACCTTTTATACTGCATCCCATAATTGAGAAAACTACAACATCACTTAGTCTTATTGCTTCAAAGTGCTTGCCCGGGCATTGATTATATATCTAAATCAAAACATATTTGAAAAGTGGAGTGTTTGCCAGGACATTGATTTTATTTCTAATATAATCAATGTGTCACCCAAACTATATACAGTATCCCAGCTTTGAACACAAAGTGAGTAGCTTATGCCCAGAATGAGTACAATTGTAAATAGAGTGGATTAATGAAAAAGAGTCCTCGGTTGCAGTCGAATAGTCCAAAAATCAGCTCCTATCGTCTATCCCTATCGTCTATTCCTCGACCTCAGTGTGAAACGTCACGGGGTTAAGGAATAGTGGATAGGAGAAGGACTTAGGAGAGTACTTTAGAGAATCTGAATGCACTTTCACTATCCGACGTGTTTATGATGCGCCAGCGGACGTCATAAATGTGCGTCTGCTGCTGTGGGGGAACTATGGAAACTACAGTTTTCTATACAGTGGACTACATGGATGTATAATAAGAATGACGGACTACTGTAAACTCATCTAGAGACTCTGCACCGTGCTCTGATGCTGTTGTTTTATGCTTTATGAATGTGGACAACAGAGAAACATATTGTCACGATCTGTCTGTGTTGTGTTTTGTCTTGTCTAGATCTGTCTTTGGTTTTCTGTCTGCGTTGTGTTTTGTCTTGTTTAAATCTGTCTGTGGTTCCCTGTCGTTAGTTTCCCTGGTGTGTCTAATTTACCCGATTGTGTTCACCTGGTGTCCCTGTGTTTTCTCCTCCCTCCTCACCTGTGTCTTGTTTGTATGATTAGTCTTGTGTGTATTTATGTTCTGGTTTTTCTGTCTGTCTTTGTCGGTTTGACTTGGTCTGTGGTGAGTGTTCTGTTCAGTCTTTGTGAATAGTTTAGCCTTGAAATAAAGGAGTTATTTTTGTCACTTTAATCTGCATTTGGGTCCTGCTTAATACACACATCGTAACACATATTCTTCATGACCAAAGTTGGAATTGAAATAAAAAGGAAAGTGATGCTCGTCACCCTCTTCCACATTAATACAAATTATCCCAATACAAATGTATTTTTTATTTAAATGTTAGTCCTTAACATCTATCACTGTGCATATCACCATTCAAACATCTTTTAAAAGTTTAACAAACCCCACACAGCTCAGTAAACACTGTGACATGTTGACTTTATTTGATTTCAGTAAAAACTAACGTTCATATTTCTCTTTTTGATTATAATACTGACAATCGTTCAAAACAAAGCACTTTGGCAACTTACCACATACGTTTTAAAATGCTTAATAAGCACCGTAACTTTCATGATATCATTTATCGGTCATAATCGGTTGTTTCCGTGAAAGGCCGACTGTTGTGTGACGGCAAATGCTGCGGTCGCAAGGCATTGTGGGGCAGCATTTTCTCCTCTCCTTTCGTAAAGGGAGGTCCAGTGGTTCCTAAGATAAAGGAAGTTTGAAACCTCCTTTCCTATCATCTAGAGAATTGGAACGGCACTTATCATGGCTGCCACTGACGTACTTCTGGGTCATTTCACTCGGTTAGGAAGACTAAGACTAACCTAAATGGACTATTGGACCGCAACCCTAGTATTTGCAATTACTCAAAGCGCTTTTACAACATAAGTCAGCATTCAACCATTCAAATATACACTGGTGGTAAAGGCTGCCATATGAGGTACAGATAATATGTACATTCTTTTTATTTTTCCATAAGTACTTTTGCTTATATCATTGCTATTTACAAAAGAATATCAATTATTATACACCTGTCGAGTTCAATGGTACACATGATCCTGGGGAAGTGGGTCAGCTTTGAATGAGTTATTGTTCAAATATGCTGTTTGATTTGAACACAACACAAGATGAAAAGATGAAATCCTCAGGAAGCAAACAGGATCTGTTTGCACAGACACAAAAATAATAAACTCCTCACTATTTTGGAACTAATGGGCTTAATCAACTCAAGACTTTTGTAGATGTGCCGTGGTCTGCAGGTGTCTACCACAAAGACACTCTTTAATCTCCTGCTCTTGTTTTTGGTCATAATTAAATTAATTTGTATAGTAACCATGTACTGTATGTATCTGATGCTGACATGTGCTGCTGGATGAACTAGGGATGTCTATAAAATGCAACAGCCGGTCATCACCATGCAGTGAAAGGACATTTTAGTGGTGTACTATAAACAAAATTACTTTTTACATACTGTTTCATGCAGAAATTCATTTTCATATTCATACATGGCTCCTGCTAACCAGCCCCTAATGTTTGAGTGGAAGATGTAACAATTCAATCAAATAAAAAAGTGTAGCCAAAGCAAAAAAAACATTTATATGTTTCTATCTTTTAAGTGTCTATGTCTTCTATTTGGAATAAAAGTTCTGTCTTTGAGTGCACTTGCTTCTTGATCCAATCTGGGGCTTCAACTAAGAGGCATATCTTGCTGATGGGCTGTTCTAGAGTTCTAATCCTTAGTAAACTCATGACGTGTCCTCTCGAGTTGGCCTTCACTTCAATTACTCTACCCAAGATCCATGAGCCTCTGGGGGCTTTTACAACAACATCTCCTGTTCTGAGGTTTCTCTTGGTGCTTTTCAACTTCTGCAAGGCCTGTATCAGAGAAAGATAATCATCTTTTTCTTCCAGTGCAAAAGAGCTTTGAATTGTTTTCGACTTGGTTATCTGCGCGTGGTTCTGGTTCACTTAAAGTTGAGGTTTGAGGAGTGTTGGTGAACTGTTATTGCCTCACCTTCACATAGGAATGTTTCGAAGATTTCATCATTACGTTTCTGATGCTCTTTGACAAACAGAAGGATCCTCTAACGAACAAATTTAAAGGGGCATATTTAATCTTACTTTGATTCCAAGCTTTTCTGTCTCAGTAAGACTGGGGCTGTTATTTTAACTTCCTCGCCTGAATATATTTAAACATTAACTGGTGTCCACTTCTAGATAGTCAAGGCATGTGAAAATGACTTCACAACTTTTAACTGATTTGGCTTTTTGACTTTTAACTCTCTTGTTATCTGATGACCTAAGTAATATACCCCAGGAAAGGAGTGTGAAGTAACTCAGTTGTTAGACTGTATCATTATCAGCAGATTCATGATCAGTCTTATGTTTTAGGTGGAAATAAAGCCGATAACAAATACTCATACATTTAACCTTCAGCTGTTGAAATGGAAAATGAATGGATAATGACCTGCGGTTTAATATCTATTATTTTAATGGAATACATTACAGCTTCTCCGACAGTGATATCATTGTCAATAGTGATGCATTCCTTTTGTCCCTTTGAAATGAAACTTCATTTTCTCATGTGAATTGTGTTCATAATGCAGCAGCACCTACAATCAGCTCCACTATTGGCCTCTGCTTGTTTGTGAATTGAGGAGCGCATACTGCAGATGCTGGGATTGCTTTGAATGTATCTGAAGTCTTTTCTCTTTCCCTCTGAGATTGTTGAGGCTGCAGTAGATTCTACCAGAAAGGACGATTTCCAATCATTTTTCACCTTGCTTTGAAATCTTAATGGTATGTCTTAATTAATAACAACATATATGACCACTCTCCTTTTCATTGTTCCTTTTTCTGGCTGATGCAGCACAGTAAATGCAGTCGTTAATAAGAGATTGCCCTAATGACTCAGATATGTTGCTAGAAGTTTTCTTTTACAATTCCTTTGTGTGAAATTTGCAAGTGCCATTGTTCTCGGATGTTTCTCGAAAGTTTTCAGTTTAGTTTCTGTTTGTTTTACTAACAGGCTACACTACACAATACTGTTCTTTATGTACTGTTTCTTGTTTAAGGATTTTTTTGGATGGCACATAGCTTGATTCTATTACATTTAGTTTCATTTAGTCAACATATTCTTACCCCATTACAGCTTTCTTCTCTAAACCAATTTGGCCATATTTATTTCACTCACTAAAAGCTACTGCATTAAAAAAAACAAAGTGTGAGACACAAAATGACAGAATTAGAAAAGGATGATTATATAAGCGATGTTTCACATTATAATGGAGACAAGTATAATAAGAACCTGTCAGCTCTGAAACTAATGGCCCGTCAATGTAACCTAGACAAACAAATGCAAATTTCACTCGTAAATAAAAACGAGGGCTCATCGGCTAGCCTCTGCACATATCATGGAGTATTAATTACGTATATTTATGTTGTCTCTTTCAATGGGAGAGAGAAGACAACCTAATGTGATTGCTTGCTATTTGTTGCATGGACATATTCAAATCCTATAAGCCTGCAGTATTACTGGCAATATGTGAGTTTCAAGGGCCAAATAAATAGCCAATGAGCTGCTGACCTTACAAACTTGATATGAAACTGAGGAATGATTTGTTTGGAAACATTTGGGGTGATCAATATTAGCGTTGGATTACTGCCAAACCAAACGTGTGCAGCTCCATGTTATTGACAGTGTATCTGTCAGTCAGACAGAAATACCTGCTGCACTGAGTTGTATGGATTCTTTCTGTGAGTCTGCAACATTCAGCATGTGTTGATAACCGAAAAGAATAAACGTGTGTTCCTTCTACAATATTACACTTTTTTTCTGACTCAAGCAGTATTTTTTTGCAGTGAGAAAAAAGGTTCTTTAAATACAGTATGTACAATCAAATAAATAAATTACATTACATTTCATTTGGCTGATGCTTTAGTCTTATCCAAAGTGACTTAAAATAAGTGCAAAAACCTTAAAGATTCAAACTCTGTACAACAAAGAAAGTACAGATATATTCACTTCAAGCTGATCATTGTACAGTAAGTGCTGGTGAATTAGTTACAAGGCCTAAATTCACTTTTTAAAGTGCTTCACATTTACATTTCTCATTCATTATAGTAAGACTATTTGAATGGTTGTATTCTCCCTTGTGCTGCATAAAGTGAGGAAGAAATGTGATATTGCCACACTGCTATACAATGACAGATACACCTCAGCAATAACATATGTATATGAACTGTTTCATTAACCTTTCAGGTATGAAATATGCATGACACATCCTTTATCTAATGAATTAGGAATACATACTTCATTACATCTAATTGCAAATTAAGAGATAGTTGTAAGAAGGAGCTAACATACGCACAGCTGTTTCAAAGGTCCTGCATTTTTCAGACAAATATTCGAACCAATTAATTGGTGAGCAATTATGACAAAACTGTGTTATCAATTCAAACAATGGTTCCAGTGAAGTCGAAAATCTTCAGTTAATAAGAGAGGGAGGAATCCTGCAGTGCGATGAAAAACATATATTGGCACACAAAGCCTTGGGGAGTTGAGATCAAATGGATCAGGGCAGCTTATTGCAATAACTCTCACTTTCTGTCACTGGTATATAAAAAAAATTAAGAATGGTGCCCAAATATTTCACAATATGTTTTTCTATAAATTGCAACCATGTGAGTTTAAGGTATAGTCAATAAAAGACAGAGAAGCAACTGAATTGTCATTTTGAGTCCACTTTACATTGTGGAAACGCTTGCTCACTGCCTTTGCCTTTGCCTCATATTCTCAGTATGAATCTGATTTTAAATGGCTTTCTCAAATACCTCCGACATATCCAGCAACACAGCCCAATAAGAGACAATTGTGGAGATTACATGAAATTGAGACAAAATTGTAATTGGGGTACCACGTAATTCTATCGATATATAAAGCTCTCTGTTCCCCCACTTAGCCAGAGATCAAACGTGCCCCCTCACACTGTGGTATAAGTGTTATGTCTGTAGTTTTAATCCAATTCAGAAAATGTGTATGTGCACTTTGCTTCACCAAAAGACGCACTCTCCCCTTCTCCATCAGAAGCTGCACTTTCACTGATCATAAAAAAACGTAACAATTCGTTTTTTCCTCCCAGGTGATCAGCTTTCTGTCCTAGTAACAGTGCTCATTCACATTCTCCCAAAGTTGTCTAAAGTGTTTTTTAGGATATTTACAGCACCGATTGCGCATGCATGGAAAAGGACATTACAGAGGTGCAACTTACCCAAGGAGTTTCCTATGAGAGAGACGAAGAAAACAATAATGTAAGCAACGATGAAAACCCACTCATACTGCTTGGGGTGTAAGTACTCTCTCCAGATGTATCTCAGAAGTTCGTCGTCATCATCATGCGGGTGTAACTCCGTGCTGATGTTGGCCGAAGATAAACACTCCTCGCAATCAGAATTCCCTGTGATCCCAGACATCCTTCGAGATATTTATGTGTCTGTTGTAATACCTGCTGTTCAGCGAGTGTCTTCAGTGACCGCGGGTTGTGGAGCACTGCCAGTGGAGACGCGGCGGAGTGGAGCGATAATAACGCGCTCCTCACACCCCGTCAGTGTGACGCTGATATCTTCTCATTCTCCGTGAAAGACCGCAGCAGGACTCACGCACCAACACAGGGAGCAACCCACAACCCTCAAGGAAAATGGAAAAATCAGGAGGGGAAACAGAGAACTGAAATGACATTTGTTTTATGAAAATTATGCTACATAATCACAATTGCAGGATATCAAATATTCTTTATTGCGTTAAACGTTCTCTTTGGAGATTTCCATTTGCATTGAAATTACGTTTTGTTAAAATGTAAGCACCTACAGGTACATCTCATTTGCTGCTAATATAGCAGGTAATACAGTGGGCTTGGCTGCATGGGTAATGAGCTGTTACAGCTTATATTTTTAAATTCAGTCCAGAACTCTATTAGGAGCCTCTAAATGAGGAACATTGATGTTTCAAGGATTACTTGAGACCATCTCCCTCACTCAATTAACCTGCATGATCAAATTGCCACCAGCACTTACAAAATAAATGAAATAAATTGCCTCAAAATTTGAGGCAATTTGACATATGATGTAGATTGTTTTTTAAGTAATGAATGGTATAACAAGACCAATATAGAGGCAAAACGTTGGCTTAAATCACCACACGAATACTTCTGCTGCTTTTGTTTTGTCCCACTCCTTGGTGCATTATCTCTCACAAGCCGAGGAATAAATCTGCACTGCAGTTGGTGGAACAACAGGTATCATAATTCTGCACAAAAACACTAACTTTAAGGTCATAGGTTGCCTGTGTTTGATGGGATTTGTTTTTGCCATCAAACAACAAGAGCCTATGACCTCAACAACAAAGCCAGATAAACCATGGTGAATTATCTGGGTTTGCAGACAGTTTTGAGCAAAAGAGAGATGTTATTGATGACAGTATTTCAGAGAGAAATGAGGCTCTTTATGATGAAAGTTGTGGAAACATACAGTGAGACAAACAAGACAAAACGGCACAAGTGGTTGCTGAGAGTTTAGGTCAAAATGGTTCGAATGCGTTAACTGTATTCTACGCATGGTTTCATCTTCTGTTGCACCAATGCAAACTCTGTAATATGAGTGTGAAAGGATTCCAAACACCACAGTCATTATGATGAGGTACCAGCCGTGTTCCCACTCTGCCATTTTAAATAGATTTTATGATTCTTTAAATTATTATTTAAGTGGATATCAACATTTACTGTGAAACTCTTTGGATTGTTGGGAAATCTTTGCAAGACTTAAGTTCAGAAGTTCAGCAACATTATAAAGCAACATAATAGATATAATTGTGTCCTTGTTATTCAATCCTGCCTTTTCCGAGATTGCTACCTCTTACCGCTACCGCTTCTTTTGTACATGTGTCTCAAATAGTCAGCTATTTTCTTGAAAGACAAAATTATTGGCAATTGTTAAGATTTTGGGTTCTTTGTCAAGTTCTTTCTAACATTTATAATATACCAGAAGCAGTGCATTTGAGCCACTTTTCATTACTTTGAGCTATATATTTCACATTCTTTCTCATGAAAGAACCAATGATCAAATGATTTAACAGTGATATCTGCAGTACTCATCCACTAAAAAACTATAAGTTAGCGTGGGGTTCCTGCTCGGTGTCGAAGCCAGCCTCGGTTGGAGGTGGGCTGCCACCAGCGGTTCCATGGGC
>NW_011340582.1:0-2500 GCF_000735185.1 Notothenia coriiceps | reverse complement strand
TAAAATATCCTGCTTTATTCATTCTGTTTTATTTCTATTTTGAGATATTTACATTTAAAGATCCCATGTCATGCTTTTCTGGTTATCACCCGTCCCCTTGTGTGTTATGAAGGTTTGTCTGCATGTAAACGGTCTGCAGAGTCACAAACCCTCAATACCCCCTGTAGGGAGTAAAACTCTAACACAGAGAAGACCTGTCTATGCTGCCCCAGAACGCCTCGTTGGAGATTTCTCTTTTTCTTCCTGGTACTAAGTGACGTAACGACGACCCAAATGGACCCATTAGTCCAAATTGACCAATCCGCGGACTTCCTCACACACTCAATCTTTTCTCAGCTGCAGCTCCGCCGATTTCACCTCCCTGAGACGGCGGGACGCGGCGAGGCTGCGGGTGTGTGTGTGTGTGTGTGTGTGTATGTGCGTGCGTGTGTGTGCGTGTGCGTGTGTGTGTGTGTGTGTTCGGGCTGGGTTTCGCTGTGTCTCGCTGTCTCGCAGACGGCCACTGGGCTCATAGGGAGGGAGGGGGGGCAGGAGCTCCAGCAAGCCGTGTAGGACAGAGAGTGAACACATACTATACAGAGATGCCTTGTCTTTTATGCTGCTGCAACAAAATCCCAAATTGGGATCAATAAAGTACTTATCATCTCATCTCATCTTATCTTTAGATGTAACCGGTCAGATCTTGTTCTACATGTCGCTGAAGGATTCTGTCCTTTCAGCTGAGACAGATTAATATTTAACTTTATTAAATAACACAACTTTGATTTGAAACTTCTATAGTTCTTAACAAATAAATCAGAATCAACGTTTATGGGCAGGTACGTGTTTATGTCACGTTTTATTTTGACATTTATGTATCTCATTTCCTGTGTTTTCCCTCCTGTCTCATTGTCTCACTGTGTTCCCCTGAGTCTCTCCTCACCTCCCTCCCCAGCTGTGTCCAGTCTTGTGTCCTCTGTCAGTTTATCGTTATTAATTCCTTGATTTCGGCTCTTAGTCTCTGTCTCCGTGTTCTGGATTTCCCTCCTCTGCCGTCCTGTCCCGTCTTCAACGTCTTCCTAGTTTGTTTCTAGTTTTCTTTATTGGCTCCTTTCCTTGTTGTGTAACCTTGCCTCCTCCTGTAGTTTTTGTACTGATCTTGGGTTCCTGCCTGACAAGGGATGTCTTTGGTGTCTGATGGTGCAAACATCAACAATCTAAGAAAATAAGTTGAAAAGTAGGTCAAAAATATAACGATAACAAAAAGACACTATTTTAAATAAATGATTGAGCATTAAAAAAGTATGACGACAAGTATTTACACCAGATTAAAATTTATATTAGATTAGAAGCATTTATTTATTTATTTATAACATACAACAACAACAAAGACACGTAGCATTCATTCATACATACAATAATAATGAAATAAAGTGCAGGAATGAATTCATGGTATGGTAAATATGTATGTGTGTGTGAGTGTGATCAATTATGTATTTTGCACAAGCATGGGTTATTGCACAGGGGAGGAAGAGGAAGTGGTATTAGTGCAAGAGTTCAGTGCCATGATTGCTCTGCAGAAGAAATTGTCTTTGAGTCTTTTTGTCTTATCTTTGATTGTTATAGTGGTTTTCCTATTGCTCAAAGACGCTTTACATAAAATCAGAACTGTAATCAACGCCTGTAGCGCCTCCAGCAGGTCAAGCAGGTTAATAAACAAAAGAACCGTAAACTAGACCCTCCAGAAAAACGCGATTCTGCGATCGCAGAATTTACCAAATAATCAGCAAAATGGCGCAGATTTATCAAAAGGCCGCATAATCCCCGCATTTTTCCACAAAGTTGAGAGAAAAAAAAGTTAACTCGTCTTGACGTGACGTCATCAACTCGCGCATCACAGAATGTAAACAACACTGTATAGAGTGAAGGTGTGGAGCTCACACGATAGAGAAAACACCAAGATGAAAAAATCTAATCCATCTCATTTACCGACGAACATTTCTACTAAAGACCGGGCAAAAAGTGGGGGGAAACTATTCTGCACACCGTGCAACTGTGTGTTGGAGCATAAGAGAACATCGACGTGACGACCCACTTTGATTCATTCAAACATTCGAAAATGCTTTCTGCTGCTGCGGACAAGAAAGCCAAACGACTCACGTTCACCGAGGGATCAACCTCCAAAACCCTTTCGAGGGCTACAAGAAACGAAGTGAGTAGCCTACAAGATTGAAGCTGGTCAGATAACGAACGAGTAAATGAAAACAGAATGAGGCGGAGAAGTGTGTGTGTGTGTGTGTGTGTGTGTGTGTGTGTGTGTGTGTGTGTGTGAGATTAATATAGCCCAATTCCATTTACAATAAATAAACATTGAATGTGTTTAATTGAATAGTAAAGGGGTTTAACGTTAGTGGCAGGTTGTGTGTGAGAGAGAATAAATAAGACAGCCCAATATTTAAAAAAAAATCGATAATTTTTTCTCGCATATTTCGCAACTTTCCGCAGTTTCACCGCATAAAAT
>NW_011340581.1:0-2849 GCF_000735185.1 Notothenia coriiceps | reverse complement strand
ACCTACAGCAGTAACATGATGCAACATACACATTAATGCAGCAGCAATATTAATAGAGAAACATCAGATATAATAGTAAAACACTGAAAGGGAACATTGTATTGCACCAGGAGCTATATTGGGACTTTTACTGCGACAACGTTGACTTGCCTGTGAATAAAAAATAAACCGTAGTGTTTGTGATCTGCAGTGTTGTCATTCTTCTTTGAACAGCAAGACCGCTAACATCCTATTTCAACAATCACACTCCCTGTAATTGACATCATTAATAGATAGTTTAGCTTCTCACCATCATTTGCTGTGGCCCACTGATGTTAACGATCGTAACTGAAAGGCTGCCTGACAAACGTAAACATTCAGCTACGTGACTTGCAAACTCTCGCGAGAGTTTTACACAAGACGGATCCTTTCTAGCCATAACCCTTCTGCTGTTGGTTCTGGACTGGTGTTCTTGTGTTGGTTGATAAAGCAGACTGCTCTGTGTTTGGAGTCACTGTCCCGTTGTCAGGTTGTTCCCTGATCTCTTATACCGACCGATTTGATATTCGTGTGACAGAAGAAAAAAAAAAACGTTATTGTCCAGCCGGAAGATCAGGAAGCAACGTTACTACGCTATAATCGATAATGTTCTTTCCCTGCGTCGATGCAGAATCGTCCACGTCCGCCTCACGATGCATCGTAGAAAGGATTAATTTCCTCACCCCTAGAAGACGCCCAGACAGACAACAGCATGATTATACACACTTGATAAGAAATATCCTTCACAAGGTTAATGCTAGACGAAATGTCAATATTACGTTAAAAGATTCTCTACTTTGCCCAATTATTGATAATAATTGGTAAGTTAGCAAGTAAAAAAGCAGTCCTCTTGCTGAAAAAAGACACTTGGTGTCAATTCATTTAAACCATTGGGAAACGCTCATGTGCACTGTTTTAACTGAATGCAGTACGTACCTTGGATCAACAAAGGAACAGAAATAGACCTGGCTTCATAATGCTGACTCATCCATCATAACATCTCTGCCATCCTTGTTCTTCTGAAATGTAAAACCCTAACCCTTCCTCTTTCCAAAGTTTGGTGTTAATTAATCACCCCCCCATGTTTCCTGACAGACAAGTCTCGAGGAGAACAGAGAGCTCATTGACGGCATTACTGGTTTCGAGGATTCTGTTCGCAAGTGTGAGTACATCAACTGACTCTGAAAACAAGGTTCTTACAGTCAATATGAAATTTTAGTGGAAGATAACGGGACCTAAACTGAAAAGATTCTTGTTAAACTTAAACTGATCTTCCTTTACAGTCATCTGCCATGTAGTGGGCATTACCTACCAGACCATCGAGCACCGGCTATTGGCGGAGATGCTGGGAGACCCGCTGGGTAAGAAGATAGAATCATGAATCATAAAACCTGCCAATCATCATAAAGTTAGAGTTGGAACATTCTAGTTAAGTCTTATATGGATTTTTCCTTAGCCGTAATATATTTATCTTAAAAAGGTGTCAGCCGATTAAAATATTTAATCGCGATTAATTGCATGATGTCCATAGTTAATTGCACATTTTTTATCTGTTCTAAATGTACTTTAGAGGGATATTTTTCAAGTTTTTAATACTCTTATCAACATATGAGTGGACAAATATTGGGGTGGATGGGTTTGTGTCTGCGCAGTTGTCGGCGAAATGCCGCTCCTCTGTTGTCATAGCTGTCAAAGCATGAGACTGAAGTCCCCACTGTGGGTCAAAATAATGCGCTGTGACCCCGAGGTGACTGTCATTACTGAGTGAAGTCCAATAGTCTCCGATGAGCGTCTTTCTTAAATCCTCCTCTACTTTCGCTGTTTGGACTTCATACAAGTTGTGTATTTTCGACACAGTGGTGGCTCTGGAAGGCAATTCATAAGTGCAGTCGTTGGATGTGACCCAAATTATATCACGCAGCCCCTCCTCCTCCACACTGATAATTGGGCTGCAAGCTGTCGCCACTCGCCACCCATTTAGCGATCTTTGTTGAAAGTTTGCTGCTCGTAGACGTGTCCAGGCGTCGTCCTCCGCACACTTTCAAGTGTGGTCTGCTGCAAGCGGGCGGCAGGAGCGGGGCTGTCGGCATTAGCAGTGTGCTTGGATTGTATAGATCAGGGGTCGGCAACCCCTGGCACGCGCCACCGTAACCAGTGGCACACTAGGAATAAGTGGAATAAGTGTACAAAATATTTAAATTGTATTTTCGGATCCTGAACGAGACCGCCTCCAGAGCGCATCTCCCCGTTACCTGCAGAAGGAAGCCATGCACGCAACGCAGCCCCACTCTCTTTAACTCCAGGTGACTTTCTGCCGCTTTCCTCCGTGGTGCAGTGCTGATCGTTTCACCACGGAGGAATGCACTTCACTAATTGCAGTACCCATAAGGAGCTGTACAAATGCCGCAGTTTTTGCGTGGCTGTGTATTTAGTTGAAAGCCCAGTGGCGATCTGCTCATCTCTCATCGAAATAATATGCTACAAAGGGGCTGACTGGCCATCTGTGTGTTGAACTTTCCTGTCGGCTCCCAGACCGTAGTCGAGGAAACAGGGGGGATGACTGTCGTCTGCCTGGGCAGAAGCCACAAGCTTCAGGTTCAATAACCCACTTTAGCTTAAATGACTGGAGAGAGGCAAGCTCTTCTTGGGAGGCCGTTGCATTTATTTAGCTGTTCTTCTGTTTCACAAAAAATCACATACCTCTGTTTTTCTGCTGCCTCGTTTAACTTCCAGAAACATACACACGCTCGCTCTACCATCCACACACACATGCACACACCACACCCCTCTTTCTCTCCACACACTGCTTCCCCGCAGCGAGGCTCCCCCCG
>NW_011340580.1:0-4746 GCF_000735185.1 Notothenia coriiceps | reverse complement strand
ATTCTCATACACACATGCTGGTGCTTATTGGTTAACCTCGGTTAGCCTGCCCTGGAACGATATTTAGTTTTAATGTTGATCCTGGTGGACTGATCATATTGGGCTCTGAGACTGCTTATTTTTTGTGACCTCAGTTCTGACTTGAGGGAATGTTTGGTCAAGCATAGGGATGTCCCGATCACCTTTTTTTGCTCCCGATCCGATTCCGATCATTTGATTTTGACAATTTGCCGATACCGATTTTTCCCGATCCGATCTTTATGCAATGCATTAAGAGAAAAAAAAGAAAAAAGTATTCAAGTTGTCCCTTAAGGTTATTTTTTTATTTAAATTTGATATTCTATCAAACATGGATATAGCTTCTTTTTTTCACAGCAGCATTGGATCAGTTCAGTTGTGCAGCATTGGATCAAAACAAAATAAAGCTTATCAGTACTCGTTAGCTTACTGCTACAATTAGATACTACGCCCTGCCCACTCTGTTGCCAGATTTGAGAGAAATAAGCAACCAGGTCTATGAAAAAAAGCCCCAAAGAAGCAACACATACATGATGTTGTGTAATTTGAAACCAAAACTAAGGCCTCAGGATGACTTTAAGACTTGAACATGGTCATTTTTGTTTTGTAACATTGAATACAAAATTTTAAAAAAGTATTTTTAAAAAATTAAAAAATCCTGATCCCCGATTCTTTTTCTCCCGATTCCGATCTTTTGAAAATCACGTGATCGGATAGGGACGTCTCTAACAACAATCTCTGAACATTACAAATATTTGCCTCAATTCAACCTGGAACCTCTCTCATACAATAATTGTCTGTCTGTCTGTCTGTCTGTCTGTGTGTGTAGTTCTTGGCGAAATGCCGCTCCCCTGTTTTCATAACTGTCAAAGCATGAGACTGAAGTTCCCACTGTGGGTCAAAATAATGCGCTGTGACCCCGAGGTAACTGTAATTACTGAGTGAAATCCATTAGTCTTCTTAAATCCTTCTCTACTTTCGCTGTTTGGACTTCATACAAGTTGTGTATTTTCCAAACAGTGGTGGCTCTGGAAGGCAATTCATAAGTGCAGTCGTTGGATGCGACCCGAATTATATCACGCAGCCCCTCGTCCTCCACAATGTTGATTGGCCTGCAAGCTGTCGCCACCCATTTAGCGAACTTTGTTGAAAGTTTGCTGCTCGTAGACGTGTCCAGGCGTCACCTCCGCACACTTTCAAGTGTGGTCTGCTGCAAGCGGGCGGCAGGGGCTGTCGGCATCAGCAGTGTGCTTGGATTGTATAGTTGGTCATTTAAACTCGATGCGCATCGCGTTAAAATACTTAGTGGCGTTAATTTTTTTTTTCTTTAACGCGGCCCTAAATGTGACGTTCTACAGTGTATTCATATTCAATCCGTCTATAGTTATCTTATAATACATTGCTGATAGCTTCCGGGTCGGCCTGCTAAAATACATCATCACTGCACCATTCCATCTACCACATTTAAAGCACTAAATAAACCAGACGAATGATCCTTCCTTTAAAAAGATTGTCCATGTCCTTAAAAAACCAACATTCAACACACACACTAAGCCTACTAATGTATCCTCCAGTTTAAACTCACGTAGGTCCAGTGCGATCTGCCTGAAGAGCGTGATGTCGTCTGCAGAGTATCGGAGCTCGGGGCAGCGGGGGAGCTGCTGGTTCAGACCTAGATCGTTTTGGGTTTCGCTCAGGGTGGTGATGGCCGACAGGATGCCGTACTCACTGACTCCCAGGTCCACCAGGGGCCCTCGCACCTCCAACAAACACTTCTGTGGGAGAAAGACCATCACATTCTATTGTTAGAAATCACATTGATAACATTCAACAAGCCTGGATTAGTTACAAACTAAGTCTTGATGATGGAAATTAAGCTTTCTATAACACTGATGAGAAATGGTGACATCTGCTGGCCGAACCATTCAGAAAGGAAATTCAAGACTTATTTAATGACAGAATACAAGCCGTCTTGCTGCTCTTTACTTATTTTTGTTCTGTAAAAGTTCATATAAAAGTGCATTCTTTTAAAACAGACTCTACAGTACTGCTTTCAACACTGTGGTAGATTTAAAATCCCGATCTATACTAATATTCATATATTGTTTCATGTGTTATATTGTAGTACAATGTGCACATTTTAATTTCAATCTTTAATATACATATTTGTATCCTATTTTTTAATCTTTTATATGACATTTTACTGGAACTTGCTATGTTTGTATAAAACATTTAGAAAATCATTGCCTCAAAAAAAAAGTGGGTAAAATAATGTAATAGAAGAAATATTTGTGTACTACTACGAGTACTAGGGTATAAAATACTATAAATATAAGGATACCGTTAGTGTTTCTTTTCAGTATATGTCTGCTTGTAGTTTACCTGGTAGTTGAAGTCACTGGTATCTCTCAGACTGTCGATGGTGAGGAGACACTTCCAAACTCTACCTCGCAGACTCGGAGGAATACCCATCCTGATGAATCGCTCAATCTGAAAACACAGCAAGAGTGTGAAGAAAACAAGCTGCCTAATGAATCAATAACCACATGGTAATGGTTCTGCAAAATGAGGGTAGATTGTTAACATTTCAACCGATGGTTTTTAAATGACTCACCTGGCTCTTGCAGAGAAAGCTGGCTCCATTCCAGTAGCTGAGCAGCTCACACAGCTCCTTCACTCTCACTGAGCTCAGCTGAGGGTAGCTGATGGAGACAACACATGGTGAGCTAGCAATGACTCATCACTTATTGGGAAACAGAAAACACTGGCCTCATATTTAAAAACAATCACTGGTCATTAAGATTGTATGGCTACGTTGAGCAGACTCAGGATAGAGTTATATTTTTCATCACGTGATCGCTGAAATGATTCCAGTGCGGTGTCGGGGACTTTGCTTTCCTCCAGGGTTAAAAGTATATGACTCACAGATAGATGTGCTGGAAGTAAAGCTACTTATCAATTTGTGCAGAAGTGGTGACATTTTGATTATTCTCTGTCTCAAAGGTACGGAAGATAAACTGACAAGAAACCACCAATTCAGCATTCTCATAGTTTTTCTTACAGCTGTATTTTATTGGCCATCAAATGTTTGGACTAAATGTTTAATAAACACTGTATGAAAACATATTCGTTCCACAATTTAGTTATGTTACATACACTATTGCTAGCACTTTAAACTTAACAAGGAGACACTTATATCACCCGAAAATACAGGGTATATTTTAATGTTACATAATTCGAGTCAAATAAAACTATGAGAGATTTTTGGCAGGTTTACCAGCAGAAATGAAGAAATATTATTTAAAAAATACAATTCCTCATTTAAAAATACTCAGGGATAATGTTACCTTATGTATTCCATATTTCTAATGTTTAAAAGTTATACATTTAAAAAGGTTATGCGAGTAAAAATACTTAATTTAAGAAATTTCAAATTTGTAGGTTTAACAGCTAATTCTGCACCTTAACTTAGCAGTAGTGTAATGTAACAAAGTACATTACTCAAGTACTGTAATAAAGTAATGTTAATATTACACAAATGTTGCACGTTTACTCCACTACATTTGTTTTACATAGTAAGTTACTGGTTACATTGCAGTTTAGGTTACAAAATACAAATCGACACACATTATAATATATTAGTATAGGTTAAGCTACCCAGCAGTGTATCAAGTAATTCAAATAATATTAAATTACTGTTTGATGCAATTATTTTTGTTTATTAAGTTGTATTGTGAATGTAGGACTTTTCCTTGTATCTGAGTAATTTTCTAACCGTAGTATTGCTACTTTTACTCAAGTAAATGATCTCAGTACTTCATCCACCTCTGAACGTTACAAAGTTTAACATAAAAGTCCTTTGTACATCACAAAATGTTAACGCAACCACCATCGCTAATTTACGGTTTCTGTAATTAACTAACAACGAATGCAAATAATAAAATAAAACCTTAGATGGGTGTGACGGTGCCAGAATAAAAAGTGAATATTTTAGCGTCAACTGTTAATTTAACTGTCTTCAATCACTTTAAATGCTCTGGGCTAATACACTCCTATTATGCTAAACTCACAGATGGCTTTAACTAGCTTAGTTAAGCTAGTCTTCACGAGCTAACGTTACATCGATGTCCCCCTGTCCCGCACCTGTAATCATGACATCGGTGATGACGTTTTTTGTCCTTTCGTTTAGTAAGAACAAAGCCGAATTCATCAAAACGCAAGTTCTCACTGCGTCTTCTTATGGTGGAGCTTCTCCTGCTGGCGTTACTACTGTGTCTCCCCCTCATAGTTAGAAAGATAGTGGTTTAAAGTTGAACAAGCGTTTAAAAATCAGAGCAGCAAACAATGCCTGCTGCTAGCGACTGTCAAACTCAACGGTCAAACTAGAACCGCCCCTTTCATTACGTCATTGTCAACTGAAAATGGGCGGGATGATCAGAGACGTTCAAACTAAGAAGAGTGGATTTCAGCTGTATACTGTCTATGGTAGACGGTAGAGACGCTATTTTATACATTGAGGGATGAAAGACAAATATAGGGCATGGGAACAATTCCAAAAAAGTCATATGAATTAACATCAGGAAAACATGTCATTTAATGAAGTAGATAACAAGTATAATATAATGTTTTAATCAAATAAACTAGAGAAGAGTAACATAGAGTAGCTTATAGGCTACCTCTTCAATTTTTAAGATGATTTTTTTTTACAGATAGTTCATAGCAGGGGCG
>NW_011340579.1:0-6570 GCF_000735185.1 Notothenia coriiceps | reverse complement strand
TATTATGTGCTGTGATTATGTGTTGTGATTATTATGTGCTGTGATTATTATGTATTGTATTGTGATTATTATGTATTGTGATTATTATGTGTTGTGATTATTATGCGTTGTGATTATTATGTATTGTGATTATTATGCGTTGTGATTATTATGTGTTGTGATTATTATGTATTGTATTGCGATTATTATGTGCTGTGATTATTATGTGTTGTGATTATTATGCGTTGTGATTATTATGTATTGTGATTATTATGTATTGTGATTATTATGTGTTGTGATTATTATGTGCTGTGATTATTATGTGTTGTATTGTGATTATTATGTGTTGTGATTATTATGTGCTGTGATTATTATGTGCTGTGATTATTATGTATTGTGATTATTATGCGTTGTGATTATTATGTGCTGTGATTATTATGTATTGTGATTATTATGCGTTGTGATTATTATGTGCTGTGATTATTATGTATTGTGATTATTATGTATTGTGATTATTATGTGTTGTGATTATTATGTGCTGTGATTATTATGTATTGTGATTATTATGCGTTGTGATTATTATGTGCTGTGATTATTATGTATTGTGATTATTATGTACTGTGATTATTATGTATTGTGATTATTATGTATTGTGATTATTATGCGTTGTGATTATTATGTGCTGTGATTATTATGTATTGTATTGCGATTATTATGTGCTGTGATTATTATGTGTTGTGATTATTATGTGCTGTGATTATTATGTATTGTGATTATTATGCGTTGTGATTATTATGTGCTGTGATTATTATGTATTGTGATTATTATGTGCTGTGATTATTATGTATTGTGATTATTATGTATTGTGATTATTATGCGTGTGATTATTATGTGTTGTGATTATTATGTTGTGTATTGCATTGTGATTATTATGTATTGTGATTATTATGTGCTGTGATTATTATGCGTTGTGATTATTATGTGATTGTGATTATTATGTGTTGTGATTATTATGTGCTGTGATTATTATGTATTGTGATTATTATGTGTTGTGATTATTATTTGCTGTGATTATTATGTGTTGTGATTATTATGTATTGTGATTATTATGTGCTGTGATTATTATGTATTGTGATTATTATGTGTTGTGATTATTATGTGCTGTGATTATTATGTATTGTGATTATTATGTATTTGTGATTATTATGTGTTGTGATTATTATGTGCTGTGATTATTATGTATTGTGATTATTATGCGTTGTGATTATTATGTGCTGTGATTATTATGCGTTGTGATTATTATGCATTGTGATTATTATGTATTGTGATTATTATGTGTTGTGATTATTATGTGTTGTGATTATTATGTATTGTGATTATTATGTATTGTGATTATTATGTATTGTGATTATTATGTGTTGTGATTATTAAGTGGTCCAGCGAGAGCTTGGAAAGGATATAATTTGCTAATCAAACAATTACACTGTATGCCGCTTTACAGAAGTATGGTATACATACTATTACATTTCCCACAATGCATCTCATTTTGTGACCTGTGAACTGAAGCGTCTTAATCAGCCGGTTCTATCAGCCGCACTTTAGCAGAGTAAGGGCCAACATGTGCTGACCTGATGAGAGTTAAAAATAAAGCAGTATAAACATCTTATTTTCTAGAACTACTCGTACAGGAAAGTTCTATTCTCTTTTTCTCACAGTCTCCCTGCACATCAAAAAGCTTCCTCCAATTTTGGCTGATCTTTTAGCATCGTACCACACCCTAATGATTATTGATGTGTGTTATCATTGAATGAAATGAGCTTAGTGTGCTTGGAATTGAACGGGGAGTCGTGCGTTTGCTTTGACGCCGCGGGGCAAATACCAAGAGTCATTAGACACGCTTTTCAGATATAAAAACGTAACATCTAGTCCTCCGCAGATTCAGCTCCCTCTGGCTGATACAGAGCCTTATTAGGTAGATATTGTCTGACTTCTTCCTCTGCTCCGCTGTACAATTATTTCCACAAATGTAGGAAACAAAACAATCAACTGTGAAGGAGGAGAACAACTTCAAATCAGTGAATCTGAAGAAGCTGTCGGAAACTCTGCCTAAAGAGTTCCACACAATGAAACAGTCAAGTGTTACAGCAATAACCTGCTTCGCCACGTATTTAAATCAAGCTTATATATTTTAGGAACACATTAACATGTGTGTGTGTGTGTTGCAAATCTGCCCCAACAAGCTTCTATCACAGAAAACATCCTTCTGTTTCTGTGATACGTCGTAACCTTCTGTTTAAAATTCATAACCTCGTTTGGATGAGATTTATTTAAATTACTTTTAAGGGGATTTTGTTCCAACCTTTTAGATTTTGTAAGATATTTGCATTTGTTCAGTGATAGCTCAGTTTATATGCAATAAAGGAAATAATTACCTTTTTGTCCTGGCTAAGAATATATTATACATTTCAAAGGTAATGTCACCAATGTAGATAAGATCTCATAAATAATGGTGCACTTATGTGTGATAGCCTATTCTTTACTCCAGTAGGACTCTTATTACACTGAAATACACCATTTAAAGGTCCACATTAACTCACTTTGAGGTAGATATCAGTATGTAGTGTCTCGACTGCAGTGGTTCTCAAACCTTTTCTGTCAGGCTCCCCTTTGGAGAAAAAGAAAAGTCGGGCCCCCCCAACACAATAGTCACGTAATGGGCCATTTATTAAAATACATCAATATGAACGTGAGCATTCCTTGGCTAGAACAGTGATAATAAAACAATGCTCCTGAAGTCTGTGTGCTCAAAAAAAAAATACATAATACAATTGTGCAATCCCTTTGCTAGAACAATAAGTTATAATGCTTTGCCACTTTGCAATCTGTGCAAAAAAATGAAAAGAAAGAAAATGCTGATATTCGGCAGAAAGTGTGTCTTATCATCAGTGGCTGCAATGAGCCTGTTCTGCACTGCACATGTCTTCAAAACGGGGTTGCAGGCTCAGTGGCGGCACCAGAGATTTCTTTTGGGGGTGCTGTGGGGTAGCTTGACGTTTCATAGAGGGTGATCAAACATTTAGGGTTTCCCATTAATGTACCGGTCGCTACAGTGGAATTTTCTACTGCAACACTCCCCACACACACACACAGTGTACCCGCGACTGTTACAATGAAGGCTCGATAATCAGCTCACGGCATATAGGTGTAAGCAGGGGTAAAGTGCTATTTTTATAGGTGGTGTGTGGATCTCACATAGGGGGGTCCGGGGGCAAGCTCCCCCGGGAAGATTTTTTTTTTACTGTCATAGCCATTATTTCAAACCTGTTTTTCATTTATTCTCTTATTTTCGTATAACTATAATGATCAACGTGTGCCTCGGAAATAATTGTTTACATTAATCGTGACCAAAACGCAGCAGACCCACTGAGATAACTTAGACTAAAGTTAACTATCTAAACACTGAGAGAGTCCTTTAGCTCACTGAGCCTCTCAGTCTGACAGGAGAGGACTCTTCTCCACCTTGTTGTTGAAAAAACTCCTTATATCCGTTAGCGTAGCTCGCTAGCACCAGAAGCTAACAACAACGATCTCCGGTACCGGTGCGCACGCTCTCTCTCTTTCTGTTAGCTGGACGGCTCTGTTGTGATTGGTCAACCGCTTAGAGATGTCCCGCACCTTAGCCTATCACGTACAATGTGTTGGAGCGCTAGCCAATAGAAGCGCAAGTTTTATAAAGTGTTGTGACCATGTTTTGGACAACCCTGATAGATAATAGGGAAAATACACTGAAACTACATTTTTTTAAATCCACCTTAAACTTGATCTGTCAGCACTGTCAGGTACAGGCCTGAACATGAGTCCTTCCTGTCCTCTTTCTGCACCCTACAGTTCTCGCTCTCCATCAGCATGCTGAGTGTCTCGTGTTGACCGCAGGCGACCTCATCATCTTCTCTTCGACTCCAGGTGAACTGGAGCATCTCTCTGCCTCTGAAGGCTGTCAGCTAAAGACGTTATTGTCCCTAATAGGAACGATCGCACGGTAGAGAAATACCAGAACACACGGCAACAATAAAATACAGAAATATGTGAAAACGTCCACTGTTGAAATCTCTTATTTTCTTCATTCCTCACGAAGAGAGCCCAGTTCTGTGATGTGCTCTCCACTGTGAGGTCAGAGGCTTTAGCTCAGAGAGAAGATGGGGGGGGGAGGGGAGTCTTACATTTCCTCCGTGCTTTCCTCTGCAGGTTCACACAAAGCACTCCGTACTCTCGATGACGTGGTTGCGTGCATCCCACTGTTTGCTGCACCTATTTATTTATAGCCTTATTGTAGAGAGCTCTCCACAACATGTTCTTTTTATAAAGGACCGAGAAATGGGTTCAAGACACACACACACCCACACAATGCAGACATTCATGTGTGCAAACACTCAAATGGAGCACGAGGAAATCACACACATACTGTAAGTGAACGCATTAGCTTTCATGCTATGTGCAACATGAATTCTATGGTGGCCGCCAAAGTGCTAACGCTCTACAACGGACGAAAACACTGCAAATATATAAAAATACAAATGTGCCATAACACGTGAAAATGATGAAACATCGTCAACAACTTGACAACACATGTGCAATGTTTACTTGAAGTGCTGCATAAAGGTAACGCTGCAAGAAGCTCAAAACAAAACGGAAACCATGGGGACACTAAAAAGTGACGCTCACAGCTGGGATCGGAGCGCTTGTTGAAGTTGAAGTCGGCCATAATATCAGAAGGAATCATGCGATCACATTGTTCAAATACGGCGTTAAAACATTTTAGGAAACTTACCAACAACGAGATATTTGGCCAACTTTATAATCCATAATTCAACAATTGTCCGGTCCCGATACCAGCAGGGCTTCTCTCTTGTTATTGGTTAGAGATGTCCCGCCCCTTTGTCTATCACGTGCAATGTTTTTGCACAATCCAATAGAAATTTGATTTTTCCACAGAGATTTTTGCCTTTGCAGACCATTTACAAAACCTCCAAAAAGCACAGTAGGGCCTCTTTAATGTCACCATTTTGGACACATGTTGTATGAGTTCATGTTTATGTCAGTGTATGTGCGGGTACAGGTGTAGGTGTGATTGCAAACTACTAGCTGGATGTTTTTCACAGAAGATGTGCATCCTCTCTGCATCTCACCATCACGCCTCCTGTTTCTCTTGTAGCAACTACCCGACTTTTGGAAAAAACTGTGACTTGTTTACAGACACAGATGAGATTGGTTTTGTCGTCTAGACACGCCAGATTGCATCTATGATATCTTACCCAGAAATAGCAACAGAAAAACAAAGGAATTTAGAAGAAATATTTGGCAGCAAGAGACACAGTCTGTACAAACAATAACATCGCAGTTTATGAACGAGAGACAAACCAATGGTGTTCATTTATTTTAATCATGTGAAGCATTTGATTAAAACCAAATGATTAATGGTTAAATGCAGAGGTCAAATGTCATTGTGTGTTGTGTGGAAGTTAAAGAGGGTTTCATGCCTTCGATTCTGAAAGTTTATAATTTATAACTGCCTGTTGCTTGTAACTCTCTGTAGCCTATATATTACAATTAAAAACTGCATTATTAAAGTAAAATATATTCCCAATAAACATCACAGGGCTCTGGCTATCCTGCCTGCATGTCTCCTGTAAATTCAAAGTGTTGCTGTGTTTCCTGCAGGAGGCGTAGTGGCTGTACCAGTCGTAGAGTTTGAGTGACAGCTGCACTCCAGCAATCTTCAAGGTGGGCAAACATCTTTGACAAGGATGTACTTTGTCTCCTTCCCTGCTGAGATGTTCACAGTATGAAGCAGCTCACAATACTTTAGACCTTGTGTGAAGTTTATAACACTCTGAGACAGGATTATATCACTTTGTGAAGTTATCATGGAGGCTACTATTTCATCTACTGTATCACTAGCAGTATTAAAACACATTAAAGAGGCCTTATTCTGCTTTTGGGGGGGTTTCCTTTCCTGTCGTGTGTTCTATATGTTTGTGTGCACGTCAATGGTCTGCAAAAGCCAAAATCCTTCCAGAGTTTATCCTGAAATGCCTCAATTGGACTCCTTTGTTTATACCAGAACATAGTGACAGTATTATTGTAACACTCGCTCTTCTACTGGCTAGCGTTCCAACACATTGTACGTGATAGTAAGGGGCGGGATATCTCTTAGCGGTTGACCAATCACAACAGAGCCGGCCAGCTAACCAATCAGAGCGGACTGGGCTCTGGTTTCAGACAGAGGGTGAAAAGAGGTGCTGCAGCACAGGCAGTATGAGAAAAATAAAGAGCTTTTTGAACATTGAAGCATGGAGACATGTAGAGACACTACATACTGATATACACCTGAACATCAGCAGGAGAGGACTCTTTAAAGTAGAGACACTACATACTGATATACACCTGAACATCAGCAGGAGAGGACTCTTTATAGTAGAGACACTACATACTGATATACACCTGAACATCAGCAGGAGAGGACTCTTTAAAGTAGAGACACTACATACTGATATACACCTGGGGCCGTATTCACAAAGCATTTTATCTTAC
>NW_011340578.1:0-3779 GCF_000735185.1 Notothenia coriiceps | reverse complement strand
AGTCACTACCCATCATTTACATTTCACCGTGACATGGACAAAAATGTAACGTCAGCTTACCTCATGGCACGAATCCAGACTCTCCTTTGGAAAACATTGGCCGGGAAACGATAGAACAAGCACGTTTCATGCGAAGACCTCTGGCTGCAACTCGGAGCAAAGCAACAAACCATTGCGTAGCTAACTAGTAGCGCTAGCTTTAGCTAGCGTTAGCTAACGAAACGAACTGCCGAGTAAAATTGGAAAACACTGGTAATTAATTATTCTATAATTTGTAAAACTACGGTGTTATAAACGACAATTTCAAAAATACAGATTCTAATGGTCAGATATAGATATACATATACTAAAGATAGGCAGGTACTTGCTTTCAAGAAGAACACAGGGGAAAACAAACTTAGCGGGAGTGTTTACGTGTTCGGCGTAATGACGTAAACGGCCTCGACAATTTCTGTAGTCCTATTCAGCCACTTGGTAACAACCATCGTTTTTCAGACACGTAAACTCTTCAAAAATCCCCAGTGGGGTCACTGCTGATGTATTTAATGTCGTAGAACAAAACGTGATTTATCTCTTAAATTTGTGTCAACCACAGACCTTATTTCGAGCTATTTTCCAAAACCCTATGGAAAAAATGCATTGCTTTTTGAGGAAGGAACCGGAAGTGCTAAAAATGCTAACTTACTTCCGGGTTTTACGACGCGTCACTGCGGTTCTCTATACTGGTTTTAGGCAGGTCGTAGGCAGGAAGCTGTAAGCTGGAGTCTGAAATGAAGTGCTACATCTGTACATGTGCGCACATCAATTACTATAGCAATCAGGAAGACATAACACAAGTTAATAACGGGGAAAATTCTAGTTTTTGCTGCTTGTTCGGAGTCAGCACACACTCAACATCATCACTCTGGGTTCGGGGGTCTTTAGCTACTAGCTTCGTGTTAGCATGTTGCCTTTGCAGGTGCTTGAGAGGTTCTAGCCTGGACACAGTTTGCACCTTACTGTCACATTTCTGTCCTTTCTTCTGACAAATTCAAAATAATGGGCATACTTCCGCCCCTCGAAAGTTATAGCTGTTGATGACTCTGTCTCTGCACTGCAGCACAAACCCTGTGACAGTTGTATGTGGACAAGTCACGCAAATGTTGCAAATATAAACCTGCGGTGGAAATCCCTCTAGTGACTAGAAATATTTAAAATTGTTAAAAGTTAGACCTATCACATTTACCAATCGTATCTACCTCTGGAACTAGCTAAACTAGTTATAAATAGGTTTATTATTTACTTTCGTGTCGGGTCACTCATTCACTGGATCAGCGAGCTACATGATACAGACGGGCTGTCAGGAGAGGGAGAGAGAGGCGTTTATTATTCCTGTGTTATTATCAAAGTTACTGTAAACTTCTGAATAATGTAGTAACTACTCGAGTCTAGTCTGTCAAAGGGAGAATCTAGTAATTTTTTCGCGCAATGTTAATAACTATAGTGTGATTACTGAATTATAACAGTAACGCGTTACACCCAACACTGGACAGAACACATGAAGCAGTAGTGAGATCAGATCCGGTAGAGCCAGATCAAGGCTATAGCTGTCTTCATCTCACTCATTTATATATTTGTAGTGATCAGGACAGCCTTATCAAACATTTGAAACATAAGGGTGTTTGGTGATGCGCTGCCACATTCCTGCTCTGTATGGTATTAACTCAATCCCACGACCAATCAAACTTTATTTATATAGCACTTTCCATACACAAAGGGTTACAGAAGTGCTTCACAAACCAACAATACAAATAAATAACACCCCCCTACCCAGGTATTAAATAAATAGTTGGGCAAAACTTGATCGTTAAAAACACATCAACTAAAGTCAATAAACACAGGACTGAATAATACATTTAAAAAAAAGAGAATAAATACAATTCAATTAAAAGCCAAATAATATAAAATGATCAAAATAATACAGATTCAACAGCTTATTCAGAAACACTCTAAGGGAAATGTAAAGTCACAAATAGCCAAAGGGTATCCTAATGATAATGATTTCCTCAAAATCCAAAGCTTTCAGCAACTTTTCAGCGAGCTAATATTTAGCAAAAACAGATTTTTTGAACCAGAGCGCTCCTCCACCATACTGTCATTGGAATCTTTTATGATGAACTGTTAAGTCATTTTGGATAATTCTGGATTTTTTTTTCCAGGCGTCCCGTAGCTCCATTGTTTCTCATTCCTCTACATCTTCAGTGAGGAAGCTCGCTGTGGCTCCTGTGAGAGGCAGGAGGGGGGAGGGGAGGGGAGGGTGGGGGGCCTGCAGAGCTGCCGCTGCTGCAGCCAAAACCCAGACCTCTGTCCCCTGTCCTCTGCAGCGTCCGCAAGAAAAAGCCAAATCCTCAAAGAACCAACCAAAAGACGACCACACAGGTTATTAGAGGCACCAACACACACAATAAGTAATTAAACTGCTCGCATAACTCAAGATGATTATTGATACTTCTATAATATGTTTCATACACAGATGCTATATAATGAAGGATGATGGCGTGGAGCTGTGTGCCTGATAACATGGTCCTGATCACTTTCTTCTTTGTTTGTTTAGCAGATCCTGGTGTGAGGGTGAGCAGTGAGTTAGTAGCCTCTGTTCAGTCCTTGGTGGCCGTCCTCCAGCAGCAGATACACACTGGCAGTCACCAGGAGGCTACACACACACAGGAAATCAGAAGTCCTCAAGAAACCGGACTGACACATCATCTTCCAAACAAAAACGTAGGGAAATACTTCATTTACACATGATGATTTTGACGAGGGCGAAAAAACAACAACAACAACAACTGTAGAACAGAGCATGCTCAGAAGCATGATAAGATCTGCTCACTAGATGGTGATCTACAGTAAGTAGAGTAATGATGGAGGAGCACTGTGAGATACTACAGCAGCATGGCCCCATTGTTATACGACTTTTTTGGGACCAAAATGTGTCATTTCAGTTGTTTTTAAATCACCTTGCTGTGATCCTTGGTTCTAAGGTATAATCACTGTTAGGAGCCATACACAAAGGATCAGTGTCAGAGTTTGAACATGGGATGTCTCTGATGTGAGTGTTGTTGTTTGTCTCACAGAGGGAGGAGGAGCTGAAGATGCAGCTGGCTCAGAAAGAGAGGGAGCTGCAGCTGATGAAGGAAGGAGCGGAGGAGATCACCTCACTGAAGCAGCAGAACTACCTCCTGCAGAGCAAGGTGAACACACACACACACACACACACACACACTGGAGCAGATACTGACACGCTGTGTCGCTCTAATGAAGGTGGATAAAACAAATTCAGATTTGCCAATGATCAATCTTACAATTGTTATTAGATGCAAAAATGAGTGAAAAATAAATGGGCAGTTAGTAAGCTGTTACTTTCTCTCCTTAGCTGCGAAGTGCAGAAGACGAAGGTCTGAAGAAGAAACGAGCGGAGGCCTCTGACTCTGCCTCTGGGGAAAAGCTCCAACAGCTTGACAGAGAAATGAAAGAGCAGGAGACGCTCATCAAAGGATACCAGCAGGTTTGTTTCCATCAACACTCCCCCTCTAATGTTCATTTAACACTATGACCGCCAGAGGTCGCTGTATACCTAAAACCGCCAACGGGTCAAATGTACCCGCTATTGATTTTCAAGGTACAATGTTCTTTTATTTATCATACAGAACAGTGAGTTTTGATCGCACAGGGATGAAACTTATACCAATAGAATATGTGGACTCTCAGCTTTTCATATGATATAGGTTGTGCAGATAGCA
>NW_011340577.1:0-7707 GCF_000735185.1 Notothenia coriiceps | reverse complement strand
ATACGTTGCCTACGATACATTAACGATACATTTGAAACACCAGGCGATGTGATACGATTCACCCCTGTTGCAATACAGTTCAATACGATTTGATTCAACATTATGCGATTCGGGGAGATACAATGCGATTCAACACATGCAAAATAATGATACAATTCAATATGGTAAAACAGAGGATCTTTTTTTATTCCTTATGCAGCAAATCATAAATTAACAAAGTGCTTTACATATTTGGTTCTCTCTACTAGTACTGCGCATCCCATCATGCTGTTTATTTTTTACCTTAAAAAAACAACACCTGGACCTTTCACAAACTGGCCTTTTCACAAGTGTAGTATTCTCTCTCCAGAGTACAGTGCAATGTTATAAAACCTCACAGTTAAACAATTTAAGGATGCATTGCCCATGATCAGCGTTTCCGCCAGGGGGCTGTCTTGTCGTCATTTGACGCCCTTATTCAGCTCGGGACGCCCTGAACGCGAGCCGAGGGCGTCCAAAAATATTAATAGTGTTGGAGTGTTGGAGGGGGCAAAGGAGTCTGGTGGGATTATTTTCGGAGTATTGAAGATTGTTTCCCCGACGTCGAAGGTGCTACAGGACAACACGGAACGTGCGCGATTTGGACGCGATGAACGGGGGGGTTTAGTGGAGCACGCGTGTGAACACCGGAGCCTCGCAGCGGCGAAACTGAGGCTCTGTGGTAAACTGTGGTAACATGAAGAGCCGTTTGGGAGCCGAAAGAGCCGGCGCTTTAACAGAGCCGAGCCAAATGATCCGGCTCACTAATGTAAAAATAAAATACAGTATCTATAAGGGACGGCTCTCGGGGTGGACGCCCTCTCAGCCGTGGTCTGGCGGAAACACTGCCCATGATTAACAATGTGCAAATAACAACTACCATAGTGCAATGCCCAAACAGCTGCCTGCCTGATGTGCTTAACACTCATTCATAGGCTAACTCACCAGTGAGCAGAAAGCACTGGTTTCTATTTGAACAATAAAGAATACAAATAACCTTTCACAAACAGCTCTATCATAACAATCGATGCATCGCAAGTTCAACCTAAACTGTAGCCAATGTGCACCTCTTCAACCGGTGCACTCCCATTTTGAACGTTTATGCCGGTGCACCGATGCGAATCTTAACATCCCTAAAATGTACAACTTCATGGTTTTGGATCTTTGAGAGCTGTTTTGCACTCCACAGCTTTTATAACCCTAACATTTCTTTATTAACATGGTTAACACATGGAATATTAAAGATGGAGGATATGTGATCATTTGTTACTTCTTTTAAAACAAATGATCTGTTGTATCTTTCCCACAGGGTACGCCAACCGACAGCAAAAACGCTAAGAAGAAGAACAACAAGAAGACCAATAAAAACAAGAGCAGCGTGAGCCGAGCCAATAAGAAGAAGACTGGGATACCGAATGTAGCCAATGATCTGTCCCAGAAGCTTTACGCCACCTTGGAGAAGCACAAGGAGGTCAGACTTGTTTTGATTTTGTATTTGTATTTAAGCCATTGAAGCCATTATTAACATTTGTTTATTAGATTGTTATAAAAGGCAATGGTTTGTCATTACTATTGGATTTCATGATACTCCCCCCTCAGTGTAGTGATAGCAGTTAGAGTTTAGCTTGTGCTTCTTTAACTCTTAGATCTATATTTCTTTTCCCCGACTGCTGAAGGTGTTCTTTGTGATCCACCTCCACTCCGCTCCCATGGCCAACACCCTGCCGCCCATCGTGGACCCCGACCCCATGCTCTCCTGTGACCTGATGGACGGCCGCGATGCCTTCCTGACTCTGGCCCGGGACAAACACTGGGAGTTCAGCTCCCTCCGGAGGTGCAAGTGGAGCACCATGTGCATGCTGGTGGAGCTGCACAACCAGGGCCAGGACCGCTTTGTCTACACCTGCAACGAGTGCAAACACCACGTGGAGACACGCTGGCATTGCACTGTGTGCGAGGTGAGTGACTACTGAAAGATATGCCATTAGCACGCTCTGATGAGTTTTTCCACTGGATTGACTTAGATGAGGATAAATCAAGAACAGTATTTATGTTCCTCATTGAGTACTAATAACCACCTTCTAAATTAAGAATTCCAAAATGTATTTCCATGAATGAGGAAAGTTCAAATATTTGTGAACATTAGCTACTCTCTGGTAATAGGAGTCCCTTTTTTGTTTTATTTTTTATACCCAATATTTTTTTTCAGTTCAGTAAAAATATTTCTATGGAGCAGCTCGAAACTTTATCCTTGATAATATCACACAATTACAGTTACAGCACTCTACTGTTTGGATCTGTGAGAAGGTTGTTCAAGTTTACTCGTACTTTTCGACTGACAATGCTCCTTTCCCCCCTGCAGGACTTTGATCTATGTATTAATTGCTACAACGTGAAGGGCCACGAGCACCAAATGGTGAAATGGGGCCTCGGCCTGGACGACGACGGCAGCGGCCAGAGTGGAGAGGCCTCCAAGAGCCCGCAGGAGAGCCGGCGCCTCAGCATCCAGCGCTGCATCCAGTCCCTGGTCCACGCATGTCAGTGTCGCAACGCCAACTGCTCTCTGCCGTCCTGCCAGAAGATGAAGCGAGTGGTGCAGCACACCAAGGGCTGCAAGCGCAAAACCAACGGGGGCTGCCCCGTATGCAAGCAGCTCATCGCTCTGTGCTGTTACCACGCAAAGCACTGTCAGGAGAACAAGTGTCCCGTCCCGTTCTGCCTGAACATCAAGCACAAGCTCCGCCAGCAGCAGCTGCAGCACCGCCTGCAGCAGGCGCAGCTCATGAGGCGGAGAATGGCCTCCATGCAAGGCAGAACCATGCCGCTACCGTCCCCCCCGGCCTCTGCTGCCCCCAGCACTCCCAGTGCCCACACCCAGCCCAACACACCTCAGACCCCTCAGCAGCCGCTTTCCAACCAGCCGCAGACCCCCAACTCGGCAGGCGTCATGTCCCCAACTTTTCCCAACGTTCCTCGCAACGGGCAGTCTCAAGCACCGGTGTCCCAGGGCAAGCCCGGGCCCCAGGTTTCCCCCCTGCACCAGCAGCAGTCCCCTCTCCCCCAGCCCCCGCTCCCTCAGCAGCTCCAGCAGCAGCCGCCCCTCGCTGCAGTCAAGATGGCGCGGCACATCGAGATGATGGCACAGGCCCAGCAGCAGAACCAGCAGAACTACCGGGTCAACATGAACGGCTTAACCATGAACCCCCAGCAGCCTCAGCAGCGCATGCCCGGGCCGATGCAGCCGCCCATGCAGATGGTGCCGGGCCCCCGCGGATCCCAGGTCATGCAGCCCGGCATACAAGGTCAGTGGTCAGGAGCCGCGGGGCCGATGCAGGCGGTTCAGAACCAACAAGTGGGCCTGGTCCCAGGCCAGGCGCCGCAGCAGGCCCTGAGCATGCAGCGAGGCCTGATGGTCCCAGGGCAGCAGCTGGGACAGAGGATGATGATTCCCCAGCAGCCTGGTGCTCGGCTACAAACGCCCCAGAGACCGGGAGCCATCGCACCAAACGCCCTGCAGGACCTGCTCCGCACGCTCAAGTCTCCGAGCTCCCCCCAGCAGCAGCAGCAGGTTCTCAACATCCTCAAATCAAACCCTCAGCTGATGGCTGCTTTCATCAAACAGCGAACAGCCAAGTACCACGCCAACCAGCCGCAGCAACCGCAGCAGGCGGGTCAGCAGCCGCAGCAACCAGGCATGCCAGGGATGCAGACCATGGCCCTGCCAGGGGGGGCAGTCCAGAGGCCGGCGATGCCCCCCCAGCAGCCGCAGCAGCCCCCTGCACAGGGCTTGGCTGCATTAGGGGCCCAAGGGATGATCAACGCAGCGCACACCAACCCACAGATCCAGGAGCTCTACCGTCGGCAGCTTTTAAGACAACAACAACAGCAACAACAACAACAACAGCAGGGGGTGATCCCTCAGGGCCATCCAGGCCAGTTCCCGGCTCAGACGCAGGGCACGGCAGCAACATACTCCCAGCTCCGCATGCAGCAGCAGCAGATAGCCATGCAGGCCAATGCAGGAGCCGCCGGGGGGCCCATGGGACCACTTCCCCCCATGGCTCAGATGGCCCAGCCCGGCATGGTGATGGACTCCACCAAGGCCTTACTGCATCAGAGAATGCTCCAACAGCAGCAGCAGCAGCAGCAACAGGCCCTCCTCAAGCAGCAGATGGGCTCTCCTGCACAGCCCGGTCCCATGAGCCCACAGACCCACCTGCTGGCTGGCCAGCCCCAGGGTGGAGCCCACCTCCCCGGACAGCCCACACTAGTAAACGTCCTCAACAACCAGGTCCGCTCCCCCGCCCCGGTCCAGTCCCCCTGTCCGCCCTCGCAGCAGCAGCCCCAGCAGCCGCGGCCACATTCCAGCCCCTCCCCGCAGGTCCAGCCCCAGCCCTCGCCCCAGCACCCGCGCCCAGCCCACTCTGGTTCCCCCCACCCGGGACTAGGGGGCCCGCTCTCAGGGTCCCTGGAGCAAGGACACATGGGGACACCAGAACAAAGCGCTATGCTCCCGCAGCTTAACACGCCCAACAGAGGGGGGCTGAATAGTGACTTGGGTTTGGCGGGAGACGCTACAGGGGACACTCTGGAGAAGTTTGTGGAGGGATTGTAGCATTTTTGCTCGGAACTAAAAAAAAACACAATCTCCATCCCCACTCTATTTTTCCTTGGACTCTTTATCCGATGGAGGGCTTTGACGTTCTTTCTAAGGTTGAGAGCATTTTTTTGTACTGACATGTAAAAAGTTTCAACTGTTGTAAAAAAAGAAATTTGGTCGAGGAAAAAAATAACAAAAAAAAGCTAAAACTTCGAGGGAATGTAATTGTTTCCTAAAAGTTGCTTCTCAAATGGAATTTAAATCACAAAGAATATATTTTTTGGTTGAGACCAAATGTGTTCAATACTCAATTTATTTTTTGTTTGTTTTTGGTATGTTTTCATGCCTTTCTCCTTTCTTTTTTAAAAAGAAAATGTACAATTGCATTATATTATTCATATCTTTTTATTTTGTACCTTTGGAAAATAAACTTAAATAATTGTTGTGTTGAAACTGTAAAATAATTTGTCTGGGAATTTGGGCCAGGTTTTCGTTCTTTTCTCAAGCTGTTATTCCTGGCAATTGTAATCTAGTGTTGTACGATTACTCCGAAACGATGCGTTCAGGGACCACTCCCCTCCTCGTTGTGTGTATGAAGAGCACTCAGTTGTATTGAAATAGGAAATGGACTGCGGCGGTTGTTTATACACGGGCATGTACACGGGCGCACATGAAGACAGTCACACAAACCCTCACTGTCACCGAAATAACTTCAGCTGGTTTCACAAACACAGAAAACAAGGACTGCAACCTACATCTCAGTTGCCTGGAAATGGGAAAACGTTGTGTTGCTGGTGTGGAACATTGTTGCTTTGACATTAAAAAAAAAATTTGTCATACTTTTTGTCATACAAATGTTGTAAAGTGTAAAAAGAGTGAGAAAGAGACCAGCCCCCTAAGCTGAGGTGGAATGATCACTGGTTGTTTGTCGGACACATCTCTGACGGAGCCACATCCTCTAAATGTTACACTAAGCTGTGTGCGATAGAGATGAAAGGCACGTTTGAGATTCACCCTGAGGAATATTTCATCAACTCATTCCTCTCACTAAAACTTGAATTGGGGGGATTTACTTTTTCTCCTATTGTAAATCAAGTTAAGCAAAATACTATAAATATAAGGAAGAGAGATTAAATCACTGTATAAACTGGTTAAAGACTCATTTCTTACTTATATACCATATTGTTAAATAAACTGTGCAGCAGAATATCTCCAGTACTCTGTTGACCAAATAATGAAGCATCACTCCTGTGTGTACCTCCTTTGTTTCAGATCAGTTTTCCCCATCAGCATTAAGGTTGCGTTTAAAAACAAGTGATAACGGTAAAAAAGGTGGTGAGTTTGAAGTGTCATAGTTTCGGATCAGAGTGCATGAGTTTTTAATCGGAGTAGTAATTTGTAGATGGAGCTGACATTTTGTAAACTGTAAACGGTTACTAAAATGACCACAAAACGGACCCGGTGATTAAAGGTAAACACTGAATAAAGTAGTTTCATGTGTTTCTCCAGGGCAGTTGGGTGCTGCTAACCGAGCTAGCTCAGCTTGTTGCTCTGATAACTTAAGATCCAGACGTCCGTGACTAAAATCCTTCATCCGGTTAAATATAGTTAAAAAAAATACCAATTGTATAGTCAATTCCTGTATGTTTTAATATCGCAATATATATCGCAGGGGGACAAAAAATCGCAATGTCAGTTTTTTCCAATATCGTGCAGCCATGCTCATCAGAAATATACCCTTAGAGCAGTACACTATAGTTACAGTGATATTGGAAGGAGGGTTGAAGATGGTGTGTTTAGCTTTTAAACACAATTCTAGCAGCAGTAATCTCAGTTTTGTCAGACATATCCAATACCCTACATTAGGGAAACCATTAGAATTAAAAATTGTCTGTGTAAAATAAGCAGAGGGAACACACTGCGGTCAAGCCAGCCTCCAGCGCGCACCGCAATATCACGTGTGGGCTGGCTTGACTAGGTTTTCCCTAGTGGAGGCTGGCTTGACCGCAGTGGGAACACGGACATAATCTCAGTACTAGTTTTAGTACCAAGACAAGTAGGCCTACTGGGTGAAAACAAAAAGTATCAAAGTTATAGATTGTGAAAAAGTATAAGCATACAGAATAAATAAATGCAATACAAATGCATTTGAAGCATATTAAAAGTTCCATCAATTCCATAGCGAAGGGAGAAAGAGTAATGTTTTCTTTAATTCTTCTGCAGGTCCATGTGTAATCAATAGGCTTGTTTGAGATGAGCTGCGGCTCGCCTCGAAAGTAGACGAGAATAGCCGATTGCAGCCGGGGGAGGTCTCAGAAATGTGTTTAATCGTTAATGTCAGATATGTACTAAGTAAATACATTTGTTCCTGCTCAAGATTAGATTCAACTTTATTGTTATTGCCAGTGGCGTTTTTATATGTACAAAAGTGGTGGGGCACAAAAAACTTAGATGTCTATATAGGCTATAAGCGATATTTTACCCGTTTCCTAAACCCAAAACCCGAGAGGACAGATGCCGCCAGTGGATAAAGAAATGCGGCAGGCCCCATGCCCAGCTGAATATGGCGAATATCAACAAACACAAATACGTTTGCTCCAAGGTAAATACGTGCTAACGTAGCTAGCTAGCTAGCAAAGATTACATTCACAAATTAACTAACTAATTTAATTAACTAATTTCACTAACTAACGTTAGCTAAAGTCACACGACTACAGCTGTAAGCTGTGTGCTTCTCGGTCGTTTTGACCATGTATATCACTTGATGCATAATAATGTCTGAACAGCTGAGCTCCGTTATTAGTCTACCTGTGGTCAAAGTACAAACAAGGAAGCCAACAGGCAATCATTCATTTATATTTTGCTTTAATCTTTGTAGCATTTTGTTAATGGAAAGCCTACTGCCGACTTCCCTAATCCTGCTGCACAAGTGGGCACCCCGACCCCCACAAAGGAACAACAAGGTGGATGCAGAAAGCCACCAAGGAAACGGTAGTTAACTTTAGACAAACTACAACATTTAATGCCTCTTGTGATTGTATTGTTTTATTCCAAAATAATAATAATAATTCCGTCGAATTTGACATACA
>NW_011340576.1:0-1421 GCF_000735185.1 Notothenia coriiceps | reverse complement strand
TATTAAAAAAAAAAATACCCCCTAGAGGGTCTTAGGTCCACTCCCCACTTATAAAAATAGCACTATACCACTGCACCCTCTCTAATCTCAGATGCACCCTGAGTCATTTTGTTCTGGAACCGGGCCTGAACCCATACATGAGGAACAGAGAGACCCTAGTACCATAGAGAGTGGGCTCTGCTGAGGAGAGCTCATTAGACACCTTGACATAATACATATGTCCTGCCATTGTGGAATAAATGACCTCAATCACACTTACTCTAACAGTGCACCTTCACCTTTGCTCATTAAATATCTTTCAGGCTATTTTTACAGTACGGTGCGTGTAGCAGTGGCTGAACTAAAATGTGAATGCAGCATAGAGGGACTTAATGCACTGCTGATATATTTGTTTAGTTTAAGTTAATGTACATGGCCTTTCAATATTGTTTAACAGTTGAAAATGCATTGTACATCAGATCGACTTAACACCTAAGGACGAATAAAGAAAGAAAGACATAATTATTAGTCATTTTGCAATAGTTTATGTTGTCATATACAAAAGCGTTTTTGAGCACTTTTAAAAGGGCCTGATAAATAAAATGTCTTATTATTATTATTATTATTATATGACAGTATGGGTTGAGCTTTCTTTTAAAACGACATCATGTGCCCATTAAAGCCATAGTATCCTGGTTTCTATTTATTATGTGACTCTACAGTTAATGTTTTCAGTACCCTAAACAAATATTGATTTGTTGTATTAAATGGTGACTTTTTTTTTTTTTTTTTTCATAAAATGTTATTCATGCGGTTACCTAGAAGAAGTTGAAGTTGGTTGGACAGAGTAGTCACCATTCCTGTTTTATCCAGTCAAGTTTGCAATCTTACCTATGAGCTTCTGTTACTTGTCTTATATTTCCATTGAGCATAACAGTGGGAATGCTAAGAGGCCAGATTGTTTGCCCTGCCCTCCATTACTCACTTTTATTCCTGCCCCATTAGAGCAAACAAATGACTGGTCCTTGTTTGCATCTGGCAGAACCCCTTCTTTCAAAACACCTCACCGTGGTTGTTTTGCTGAAGCGTTAAAAGGAAATGTACTGCTCTTCTGCACAGGAAAACATGTAACTTTCCTTCAGGCTTAAATCATTCAAGTGGCTATGCAACTGTTGACTGTGTCTCATTTATAAGAGGGATGTCTTCGGTCTGAGTCCTTTTCAAACTACCAATTAGGCAGCACTTAAACCATTTGAAAAAAATAATATTACTCACATATTGTCTGAGGGTTTGAATTCAATTTTTTTTAAATGCACTTAACCCTGATGTATCTCGATATTTCTATTTGGGAATATTCTTCTTCTTAACCTCTGCTGGTGTCAGTCAACAGAACAGTGTTGCCACAAACACCGTTAGACATTTTAAGCATTTACTGCAAAAGA
>NW_011340575.1:0-3550 GCF_000735185.1 Notothenia coriiceps | reverse complement strand
TTGCATAGCAGGGCTGAGTAGATAGAAATAGCACAGTCATGTGTCTCTGTGGACGTGACCTTTAAGCATCAGACTGCCCTGGTCCACATCCAAGTTCCCAGAGCACGAGAGGAAACTCTGGAGCCCAAAGACAGTATGACAAATGAGAGGAGAGCAGTATGATGTCAATACAAATACAAGTTCTCTGCTAAAAAAAAACATACACAAACAAATACACAGCTTTTCTTTATGACATTTTTTAAATCCACACAAACATTGAAAACATTTGAGTATCTATGTAATGGTAGTGTATTGGTTAATGATTATTTTAGGTGTGATAATGAAAAAAAGGGCAGCCAGCTTTTCCCACACCGTTTTGTTAGTCAGCAATGGTTTTCTCAGGTGGAATACTTTACCTGTGCCTCATTAAGTTGCAAAATAAACATACGTGAAGAAATAGGAAAGTTAAACAAAACATTTTAAACTTTCATAATAAAGAACTGGTCCCTTGGCACAGACATACAAAAGGCCCCATCACCTCTAGGAGCAAACACCCTCACTATGGATTTTGTCTATTTGTCCTGATTTTTTACATCTTTTCTTGGTACTACATGTCTTTATTAGTGACATTCTGCAGGAGAGGATTAGGGAGGCCCACTGACACTTTAGACCCCCGTATGTTCAGTGATCCATCCGTGAAGGAAAGAAAAAGTCTAGGGTAACATTTTGAATGTATAGTAATTATGTGATCTTGAGATCAAACAGGAGCTTTGAGTTTATCAAATCATTGTATTCATCATTATCTTTAGTGAACATAACATGATGCTGCATTTTAGTTAAAAGGGATGACACGTGAACATAGTCTAATAAAGTCAGATTAATTGTGACCTTGACATAAGAACCATAGTGATGTCATGCCCTAACATATATCAGTAATTGTCTAACGTGGTTGTGTTATGTTTGCAGCTCTCGAAAGTAATCTGAGCTCATGTGAAGTGAACCTAATGTGTGTGTGTGTGTGTGTGTGTGTGTGTGCGTGCGTGCGTGCGTGCGTGCGTGCGTGCGTGTGTGTGTGTGTCCTGCAGAGGTGCTGTACGAGGACCTGCAGTACCTCTCTGTCTCAGCCCTGGCTCTGGCCTGTGTGGCTGCTCTTCTCATGCTGAGTACCTGGCTGCTGGAAAAGGCCTACAGGAGGATAGTGTTATGGAGACGAAGGAAACAGATGCCAGGTAAAGAAACTTCACATATAAGTCTCTAAAGTACAATTGAGAGGAGACACCTAAGCTAAAAACATGATCTTTTAATGCACTTTTTTGAGTAAATGTGCTTCTTTAACATGTCTAATTTCGGATTAGTAGAGACAAAAACATCCAAAATAGACATTTAAGTCATTATTATCATTGTCTATTTGCATCTGAAGTGTTCTTCTTATTCACCAAAAGATGGTGTTAATGAATGCCTCATGTGAATATTTAAACATAACATTTCAGGAGAACAAATATTGCACAAAAATGCCCTTTAGGAAGAAGTGAGCATTTATTTTTTCATATTCCAAATTCAACTTTTATTTAACTGTGCCGGTGGTAATGTGAATAAAATGCTTTTTGAAAGCCTATACAAGAAGTTTGTCAAGTTGAACATTTAAATGTTAAAAAGTTAAAACATCAAACTGAAGTGAGGCTTGTTTACGGAACTGGGACTTCCTGTTAGCCATTTCATATCAATGGGTATTTAAAGACATTTAGACAACTAATAATTTTGATTAGTAGAAACAAAAACATCCAAAATAATTTATTTTACAATTCTTAGTCTAATTGCATCTTTAGTGTTCTTCTTATTCACCAAAAGATAGTGATAATGCTTCATGGGAATATTTAAAACACAATACAAAAAATATGTTTGTCTCAATTTAAGTATTTAAAGGAGGAAGTGTCATGAAGCGCTTTCACACCAAGTATTTTGCCGTGCTTAGTTCAGAACTCTTTAGTTCATCAGAACTCTTTAGTTCTAATGAACTAAAGAGCAGATCGTGTTCACACCGGAATAACTTGCTGAGGGAGGCCCATTCCCAAACCGCCCCCTACACCTTATACTACCCCTACACCCTACCGCGTTCACGCGGAGGGTCGGCCATATTGAGGGCTGTTCCAAAGCAACGACTGTGGAGCGGTGTGGAGGGGGAGTGGGCTATCAAGCCCTCAAACAGCGAGTCTGCATCGGTGCTGACTTGAGACCGGTCTCTACCTCAACGCTGTGTCTGTCCGTCAGGAAACAAGCTGTTTACAAGTAGTTCCAGCAAATATCCACTGATAGATCTCCTCTAGAGCAGTGATGTTTTGGGGCTGTCGCTGGGCAACACGGACTTTCAACTCCCTCCAAAGATTTTCTATGGGGTTGAGATCTGGAGACTGGCTAGGCCACTCCAGGACCTTGAAATGCTTCTTACGAAGCCACTCCTTCGTTACCCGGGCGGTGTGTTTGGGATCATTGTCTTGCTGAAAGACCCAGCCACGTTTAATCTTCAATGCCCTTTCTGATGGAAGGAGGTTGTCACTCAAAATCTCACGATACATGGCCCCATTCATTCTTTCCTTTACACGGATCAGTCGTCCTGGTCCCTTTGCAGAAAAAAAGCCCCAAAGCATGATGTTTCCACCCCCATGTTTCACAGTAGGTATGGTGTTCTTTGGATGCAACTCAGCATTCTTTCTCCTCCAAACACGTCTAGTTGAGTTTTTACCAAAAAGTTCTATTTTGGTTTCATCTGACCATATGACATTCTCCCAATCCTCTTCTGGATCATCTAAATGCTCTAGCAACTTCAGACGGGCCTGGACATGTACTGGCTTAAGCAGGGGGACACGTCTGGCAATGCAGGATTTGAGTCCCTGGCGGCGTAGTGTGTTACTGATGGTAGCCTTTGTTACTTTGGTCCCAGCTCTCTGCAGGTCATTGACTAGGTCCCCCCGTGTGGTTCTGGGATTTTTGCTCACCGTTCTTGTGATCATTTTGACCCCACGGGGTGAGATCTTGCGTGGAGCCCCAGATCGAGGGAGATTATCAGTGGTCTTGTATGTCTTCCATTTTCTAATAATTGCTCCCACAGTTGATTTCTTCACACCAAGCTGCTTACCTATTGCAGATTCAGTCTTCCCAGCCTGGTGCAGGTCTACAATTTTGTTTCTGGTGTCCTTTGACAGCTCTTTGGTCTTGGCCATAGTGGAGTTTGGAGTGTGACTGTTTGAGGTTGTGGACAGGTGTCTTTTATTACTGATAACGAGTTCAAACAGGTGCCATTAATACAGTTAACAAGTGGAGGACAGAGGAGGCTCTTAAAGAAGAAGTTACAGATCTGTGAGAGCCAGAATTCTTGTTTGTTTGTAGGTAACCAAATACTTATTTTCCACCATAATTTGCAAATAAATTCTTTAAAAATCAGACAATGTGATTTTCTGGATTTTTTTTTCTCATTTTGTCTCATAGTTGAGGTATACCTAGGATGAAAATTACAGGCCTCTCTCATCTTTTTAAGTGGGAGAACTTGCACAATTGGTGGCTGACTAAATACTTT
>NW_011340574.1:1932-5598 GCF_000735185.1 Notothenia coriiceps | reverse complement strand
TAAGACCAGGAAATGATGGATACACGGATCGTGTTCAAATCAATAGGCACGCAATGACTCTAAATAATAAGGATCACGCCACCAAACACACATTCAGACTAAAGGAACCAGCTTGTGTTCAACATGTAAGAAGTAGAAAGTACAGGTATTTGTGTTCAACATGTAAGAAGTAGAAAGTACAGGTATTTGTGTTCAACATGTAAGAAGTAGAAAGTACAGGTATTTGTGTTCAACATGTAAGAAGTCAAAGTAAAAAGTCGTACTTAAGTACAGTAACAAAGTTATTTTTTCTCCAGACATTCCCCATTCTCTCCAGCCCTCCGCCTACCAAAGACTGGTCGGGGGTGCCGGTGCCCCATGACCTCGGGACAGGGACCGTCTACAGGTCGCTGGTGGCTCAGATGGAGAGGTTTCAGGAGGAACTGAAGAACATCGCAGAAAAAGGTGAGAAGAAATGCAAAATACACGGCCTGTTTGCAAAGATAAGAAACAACGAAGCAGCAAAAGAGCCGCTTTATGACTATATAAAATCACCCTTATTCTTTAAAAACTTGAATGAATTGACTGTGGGCCCAATATGGTGCCAGGTGGGACACCAGAGTTTTTTTAGAAAAGCATCAAAGCAGACTAAAATAGCTTTTTTATGCTAAGTTTTTTTAATTGGGGCATGATAGAGAGAGGTTTTAATTTGTATTAATGTCATGTAAACACTTTTGAATGTGTCCCTAAAATGTATAACTAAAATGCAATTACAGCTATTAAACGCAGTAAAATGTCACATATACTGCATTAACGCTATGGATATTTTTCTTTTACTGTTCATATGTTTATCATGTATTAAATGTTATGTTATTATATCTGTAACTCATTTGCAATGTCTTGTTAGCATGCTTTCCAATTTGGTATCAATTAAGTATTTCTAGTCTAATTTAATTTGTCACATTTTTAAGTCAGTTAATTTGTAAATAATTATTTTTAAAGAAAAATGAGTTATGGACCTTTTGTTCATTATGGATTTTGTCTGATAAATATTATTCCTTTTTGTTTATTAACTGTCCCTGGCTTTCTGTAATTTTGCAAAATGTTACGGTACGTCCACACGGCAGTGCCTCGTGCTTCAACGGAGACGCTTCCCATTCACTTTGAATGGGGTGACGTCACGCTTTGCCGAACTGCATTGTGGTTCCGTTGCGTCGCTTTGCCTCCGTTGCTCGCTTCGAAAGTTGAGAAAAGTTCAACTTTTCAAGCGTCGACGGAAGCAATGGCCAATCAAATGTATATGTCAGTACAAGCGCTAGCCAATCAAACCGCGTGCTTGTGCATCCGGGGCGGGAGATGAATGTGATTGGTTGTTGGACGCCAGACATGCCCACCAGCAAGCTTCAACGGTGTCCATACAACAGATCTAGTCATCATAAAGAGCTGAAATGCTGCCCTCTAGTGGTGAAAATTAGTATCGTAAAAATCATTTGTCCCCTTGTTTCTTACAGGTTTAGTACTGGAACCCAGTCCGATCCGACCACAGCCCAGTGAGTGTCCAGTCCACCTTAAATATGCTAAAATATTCAGGATAAAATATGCACATAGTCTTCTGATCATTCCACCTTTTACGAGTTAACAATATATTTCTATTCAGTGCATTATACTAGAGTCGTACCAACATTTTAACACAACATGTCTGTTTTTCTGCAGAGATCAGGAGGGTGCAGGAGTACACAGGTACAACACATTACTTTTGGACACACATTGCTTCCAGGCGTGATTTAAAATGGAACAATATACAATTATTTGGATGTTTCCTCTCTCTTTATTACAGCGGATGTGACTCTGAACGGGAACACCGCTCACCCCAGACTGATTCTGTCAGAGGACATGAAGAGCGTCAGTATTAAATAACTATATCTCAAATCCATCAGAACAATTTTACAATCTAAAAGAAGTGTCAAAATAAGGATTAAAATGCATGAAAGTCCTTTTTTTTCCTTCCTGTCTTTATATATTTTTTAATTAAGCAGATCGAGTAATTTTATTCATCGTTGTTATGATAGTGATGGGGGATTCTTGAAATTCCCCGTGTTCCTATGTGTTAAAAAAAATAAAACCCATTATTTATGGCTAATATTTTAGAGAAACTGATGGTATGTTTTCCCCGTATTGTCTTTAATGTAAAAAGAAAAAGTGTTACAATTGTGGTAAGTTTTTTCATGTTTGCATTAATTATTTGGGTTTTTTTTGTTTGAAAATAAATCGTTTTAATAATATTTTATCCGCTTTTTTACCAGTGGCATTTAAAGTATTGAACGCTTTCCTCCTGTGTGATACATTATATCATGCCTATGAATTTCTGTATACACTAATATTGAATGTGTGTGTGTGTGTGTGTGCGCAGGTGCATTGTGGAGATCGCCACCAGTTGCTTCCAAATAACCCCGAGAGGTTTGACCGAGTGGTGTGTGTGTTGGGGAGAGAGAGCATCTCCACTGGGAGGCACTACTGGGAGGTGAGAGGCTAAAATCTGCTTTATTTAAAACAGAAACACACTTTTTTTACGGGGAGATATGCTGCAAGTTGACACGGAAATGCACATTTTGTGTTTATGCAGAGGGACAGATACATATTGGTCATGATGATTTCAGAAAACTCTAACGAGGGGACAATTGTTTTGGTTTTTTTGGTGCCAGTTGCTGAAAAAATATTTGTTTTATTATAAGAAGTTTTAGTAAAAAGCCGGCAGTGGCTCAGTCAGTAGGGACCTTGCTTGGGAACCGTAGGGTCGCCGGTTCAAGTCCCGAACAGACCTTAATATGGAGTATGGACTGGTACTTGGAGAGGTCAAAGTTCACCTCCTGGGCCCTGCCATGGTGCTGCTCCCAGTACTAGTATGGGTTAAATGCAGACGTCCAATTATGTGTGTGTGTCAGGTGGAGGTGGGGGGGAAGACGGACTGGGACCTGGGCGTCGCCCGACAGTCCATCAACAGGAAGGGGAAGATCGAGGTAACCCCAAGCAACGGGTACTGGTTCCTCAGCCTGAGGGAGAGGTGAGTCTTAACAGCAAGTGTTCTCCTAACACCTACAAATGAATCAAAAAGAGGGAGGACATACTGTAAATAAGGTGACAGTGACATTACTGACATTTCCTTTATGTCAATATAACAGGAACAAGTACACCTTTCGCAGCGAGCCCTCCATTGACGTGCAGCTGAGCCTCCACCCACAGAAGATCGGGATATTTGTGGACTTTGAGAAAGGACAGGTGCATTATGGGAAACACAACTCACAAACCTCTTTAAGGGATAATTAATGCTAAGCTTAAGGGACAGTTAAGGGATAATTAAGGGTAAGGTTAAGGGATAATTAAGGCTAAGGTTAAGGGACAGTTAAGGGATGATTAAGGGTAAGGGATAATTAAGGTTAAGGGACAGTTAGGGGATAATTAAGGCTAAGGTTAGGGGACAGTTAAGGGATAATTAAGGGTAAGGTTAAGGGACAATTAAGGCTACGATTAAGGGATAATTAAGGGTAAGGTTAAGGGACAGTTAAGGGATAATTAAGGTTAAGGGACAGTCAAGGGATAATTAAGGTTAACGGACAGTTAAGGGATAGTTAAGGGATAATCACGGCTAAGGTTAAGGGAAGGTAAGGGATAATTAAGGGTAAGGTTAAG
>NW_011340574.1:0-1847 GCF_000735185.1 Notothenia coriiceps | reverse complement strand
GAACATCAGCAGGAGAGGACTCTTTAAAAAGAGAACATTCACAAAGCAAACACATCTAGGTACACAGATTAACTTCATAACAGATGACAAATCGAAAAGAAATAATAGTAATAATAATATTACAAATAAAAGAATGGATCCACTATTAATACTCAGGTATACATTCATTATATTGTTCTATACTTGACCCATTTTCCCCACCTTTCCTCAAAGATATGCATTTGATTTCTAATCTAGTTGTTTTCTCCATTACATAGATTTCCTTTACTAAGTTAGTCCATTGTGAGTTTATTAAGTTGTTATCTTTTAGCCAATTCCTTGTGATTTGTTTGCTATTCTAATTAGCAGAAATAGGTAGGAATCTCTAAGTCTAAATATTTTTTCGTCTCTTGGCTCTGCAGGTGTCTTTCTACAACGTTGACGCTAAAATCCACATCCACACGTTCCACGACTCGTTCACCGAGTGCATCTTCCCGTTCTTCAGCCCCTGCACCAACAAATCTGGGAAGAACGACGGGCCGCTCACTATCACACCTGTCACATGACACACACACACACCTGTCACATGACACACACCTGTCACATGACACACACACACCGGTCACATGACACACCTACCTGGAAGTTGTTGTGTTTTTTGTACACACTTAGTTATCTTGTGAAAATGATTCCAGGTCATGTTTTTCAGTTTGGCTGCTTCAAACTTTCTCCTGATTGTAAATAGTTCATGGCAATTTGAATATTGTGTGCTGATCATTAAAACAATCACATTCAATTAACGAACACATCTGGTTTTATTCATGCAGTCACTTTGGTTATTATCTAACCATTGACTTCCACTTACTTGCAGATAAGCAATTTGGAGACCTGACCTTTTTGCTCTGATTACTGACAGTATTATTTGGTGTATGGAATGTTTGGATATGCAAATGAGGCATTATCTAACGCTTACTTTCGGGGAATTAAGGAGAAACCTAAAGACAGAAAATAGACTTAGTTTGTAGAAAATATGAAAATAAATTAGATGTTTTGAGAAGTCTGATGTAAGGGAAGCAAAATAGCCCAAAAGAGAAGAAAATTGTATTTAGCCTTTTTTGTTTTGCTTTAAAGGGGCCCTATTACGCTATTTGGGGGTTGTCCCTTCCTGTAGTGTGCTTTATAGGTGTTGGTGCAAATGGTCCGCAAAGGCTAATATCCCTGTAGCCAGCTGACCAATCAGAGCAGACTGGACTCTGGTTTCAGACAGAGGGTGAAAAGAGGTGCTGCAGCAAAGGCAGTATGAGACAAAGAGCTTTTTGAACATTAAAGCATGGAGACATGTCCCAGTAGAGACTACTGATATACACCTGAACATTAGCTGGAGAGGACTCTTTAAAGTAGAGACACTACATACTGATATACACCTGAACATCAGCAGGAGAGGACTCTTTAAAGTAGAGACACTACATACTGATATACACCTGAACATCAGCAGGAGAGGACTCTTTAAAGTAGAGACACTACATACTGATATCACTTGAACATCAGCAGGAGAGGACTCTTTAAAGTAGAGACACTACATACTGATATACACCTGATCATCAGCAGGAGAGGACTCTTTAAAGTAGAGACACTACATACTGATATACACCTGAACATCAGCAGGAGAGGACTCTTTAAAGTAGAGACACTACATACTGATATACACCTGAACATCAGCAGGAGAGGACTCTTTAAAGTAGAGACACTACATACTGATATACACCTGAACATCAGCAGGAGAGGACTCTTTAAAGTAGAGACACTACATACTGATATACACCTGAACATCAGCAGGAGAGGACTCTTTAAAGTAGAGACACTACATA
>NW_011340573.1:0-2704 GCF_000735185.1 Notothenia coriiceps | reverse complement strand
CACATTCACAGACAAATACACAGCTTTTTCACAGGAAAATATTGTGAATGTTTCCTCTTTTACTACTACTACTACTACTAATCCAGTTTATCATAGTTCATACTGTATTTTTAGGAAGAAGTGCTTTCAGATTGTTTTCATATATAATATTTAAAATTAAAAACACTAGGAACACATTTGTAGAAACGAAATATTACAATTTGCAAAGTACATATTGGGGTAGGAAAGTAGTAGTAGCAGCAGTATTTATGTTTTTAAGTTTAACATGTAGAATGAAGTGTGGCAGAAGCTAGATAACAGAGGTAACATTATATAGTACAGATTCTTGTTAGAGTATTAACAATGTCATCTAAGAAGACAGCCAGTAATTATTATATTTTTAACTAGCTACATATTGCACACTTATTTCTCTTATTTAGTAACAATTTGCTAATAGGCAGACAAAATGATGCTCAGTACACCTGTAGGAAGGGTAACAAAAGAGAGGTGTGTTTTCACAGTTGTAAAGGGATCAGAGGCCCCTGGAATATACTGGGTTCAGTTCTGTATTCACGTTTTGTTTTAAGGATTCCCACAATAAATGTTGTCTTTCCGTCCCCAGTGTTTCCGCTGACCTGTGCCGTGCAGAATTATGCGTGGGGGAAGCTGGGGCTGGACAGCGAGGTGGCCAAACTCGTGTTGGGGGGGGACCCGGTCGCTGTGGTTGAGGAGGGCAAGCCCTATGCAGAGGTAAGGGTATTACTAGGAGTAGTACTGCTTCAAATAACTGATAAAAAAACAGGAAGTATAAAGTGCATGAAATCGTTTTTGACTACACATTGAAGCTTGTAAAAGAATGATTTTGACTGTTATTCTAAATCCCTCAGTAATATAGTTTTTATTTCAATTTCAACAGCAGTTCTAGGTCGACTGATATTATTTAAAGCACCGTAACATAGTTGAAAGATGGTGTAGTTATTTTAAGATACAGCTATTGTGTTGAGATGGTAATCTTGTCAGCTTCATAGTGTCTTTAAGATGTATGAATGTTGCTCACACTAACACATTACACTAATCATTCTTTCCAAGTTTGACCAATCACATGAGCTGTGTGAAATATATTTCCCTCTTTAAACCAGTGTTTCTTGCTAAGTGTGTTGGCAGAGAGCCTTGTTCCCTCCATGCCTTCTCTTACGTATTTCTTTATTTAGCTGCAGCAGCTCTACAGGGTTTGTCTTGAAGGTCATTAGTTCAGGCTGTGACATTTAAGCGTACCACAAGCAACATTAATGTCACGTGCCATGTGGTTATAGTGACATTAATGGTGGTCACAGGGTGGTATGGATTTAAAACCTACATTACAGTATGTGACCTATTTTTCAGCACATCTGCAACATAATAGTTTTACCTATTTTTATAATATGTTAGGTTAGAATTGATCATGATATTTGTCTTTACATTTATTAATTTACATTCCAGTGTTTTTATTGAATCGATTTGTCTTAGACATCAACGTAATATCCTGTTTTCTGGGTAATTTAGGATATGTTTTCTTGAGAATGTAGCACTTGTAGCAACCTTTTTTTCTCACATACCTAACTTTGGATACAGGATGAAGCTTCATTGTGGCCTGTTGTTTGTCCACCAACAAGTGTGTGTCCTTGAGACAGTATCCTTCATTCACAAGTGATTTACACTCAGTGAGATGGACAGGATTATCTTCCCTTCTTACTGGATGTAAATCACTTTGGATTACATTAGATAAATTGATTAAATGCATGATACTCGGTCTCTTTCTCAAAGGGGACAACTGGGACTCCCTTAAGAAGCTTGTTAACAAAGATAAAGGAGGGAAGCAACACGCATGTCATACATTTTTCAACATATGTTTCTGGAATTGTTCAACTTTTAATCTGGATTCAGCTCAGTTTTGTATTTTCCCCATTACAGTAGATCAGGATTTTGAACGATCACCCAGTCATAAGCCTGCATCTGTAACCTTTAGTCCACTTCTGCCTCAACCCACTCACTTGAAAGTCCAATATTTGACTTTACCTATCCCTCTGCTCTCTCTCCCAGCTGTGGATGGGTGCCCACCCAAAAGGAGATGCGCAGATCAAAGACAACCGGATCGCTCAGACCACGCTGGGCGAGTGGATCGCACACTTCCCCGCCTGCCTGGGCTCCAAGGTCAAAGACACCTTCCAGGGTCAGCTGCCCTTCCTCTTCAAGGTCCTGTCTGTCAACACAGCCCTGTCCATACAGGCACACCCCAACAGAGTGAGTACACAAACACACACTCTAACACACACACACCAACGCAGTGTTTGAATTCTGCGTAAAATGACTCATTTATACTCTGCTGTTTTTCACCTTTAACTACAGCTGTTTAAAATATGAACCAGTCATCTATACACTATCATAAGTTCCCTTAGAATATAGATGGGCATCAGAAAATGTTATTTTTATTCAACCCTTGTGTTGTGTTCGAAAGCTGTTACCGTTCATGGTGTTCGCGGGTACATTTTGACCCATGATTTATCTCAGTCCAAAACACACCAAAATAATGACTATCATCCAATATTGTTTAAACTACATCATAACTAACTTAATATGCATTCATAACCGTACAATCCTGTTGTAATTGTATAAATGTATCACACCACATATTTAAGTAAAAAATGTGATTAAATTAACTCATTATATTCCGTATAGTGAAGACAGT
>NW_011340572.1:0-10090 GCF_000735185.1 Notothenia coriiceps | reverse complement strand
TACGTTAGGTCATTTAGAGCTTCATTCATTCTAGACTACAAAGGTTAGTGTGTGTGTGTGTGTGTGTGTGTGTGTGTGTGTGTGTGTGTGTGTGTGTGTGTGTGTGTGTGTGTGTGTGTGTGTGTGTGTGTGTGTGTGTGTGTGTGTGTGTGTGTGTGTGTGTGTGTGTGTGTGTATTGTCGCCTGTCCCCGGCTTAGTTTGAAATAGCTGCTTTTGACTTGAGGGTAAGCTGAGCTGCAGTAAATTGGATTTTATGCTCAGTCCTTCGCAGCAGCTGTATGCGACACTGAGACAGAGCCATCTTCCCCCTGCATCACCACAAAGTTAGCACTCTGTGTCTTTAAATGTTAGACCACCTAACACAGTTCCATTACATTTACACCACATGTGAAATAGCAGATGTGACAAATCATTTAAAATGTTTATCTCGCAGAGAACTGGTTAAAATGTCACCTGGTGCCAAAGCATTCCTGTCATATAACAACAAATTGAAGTCATAAATCACTTGAACAGACGACGATCGTCAACATACTAATGGTGTCATCTGCTGCCTAATGATGGATCCACTCTTTTTCACATAGCCTTGTACACAAAACCTAGGGCAAAGATGAACAAGAACACAGCACATCCGTTGGTTTTTAGGTGAAGGGACGAACTGCCTCAAGAATTGTCTTTGTGTTTGGTTTTATATCTCCAGTCAATGGGTTTTGTCAGGGGAGGCTGAGCAATCTAGCACAGAAGCACATTTCAGAGTATTATGAGCACAACAGTCCATTGAGATGCAGATGTGAGGCGACTGGCATCGTGTGCCAAGCCAGCTTCGAGTGTTGAGCTGGAACTAAAAGGTGGCTGGCTTTCTTTTCTTTTTTTATTTCAATATCTTTTTTCGGTTGGACCCTGCAGTGCTTCTGCCTCTCGTCAGACTTCATTCTGTCAGACAGCATGTCCCCCAGTCTCCTGTCCCATCATGGAGCACAAAGATGGTGGCAGGCAGAGAATACAGAGAGGCTCCAGGAACCTCACTGACATTGACATTACCTCTGTGATGATTAAACCTAAATTGGCTAAATGAATTGCCAATTTGAGAGGCCTTAGTCACAGCATATTGGTGTGTGCACACGTCAGGGTTTGTGAAAACTACTGTGACAATCAGATTGAGTCTCTGGTTGTCTGTTGTCTTTTGTCCCCCCTCTCTGCGTCTCTTAATTTCTGTCCTACTACCTCTTGCTCACAATCTACACACAAATTCAATAAGCTATTACACAGGCATTGATCTTTTTCTTGCCCAAACATTTGCATTAAAAAAAAAAATCAGTAAGATGAGGGTCTGGGTGAGAAAGCCCTGTCTGTTCATTTCAGTGTAGATAGATGGTGAAGGTTGGATTTATAGAGTTTGGCAGCACTTTAACACTCCTCAGAATGTGTCCAATCAATGCAGACCCTCTCTGCGTGGACGCTGTTGAAGAGTCGTGGCTTTCACTTATCTGATGTCATTGTAAATCCCTCAAGAGGAGGGTAGGTCGGGGGATGTTGTCGCTACACTCACACTGCATCGAGCTGCTGTGCATAATTTGACCCTGAAAAGACTGTGTGCCAGCATTAAATACATTACTCTGTTGTGAGCGTCTGCGCAGCAAATGCAGATTTATAAGTAACGACAGACACGCTTTGACCTTTAAATTGTAATGTGGCGTAAAATGAGCTGCGGATTTACCAGAAGCTGCCGGGAATACGCTTCACTAGCCTCAGACACACATTGATGATACCTCTCAGCCAATCCATCAAGCTGAAACATTATTGTCCCACTATATGCTTTGTTAACCACATGTTTAATTGCCTCTTGGAAAATGTATCCTTCTCCTTTATTGCTTATAGCTTGAAAAAATAATAATTAGGTGCATAAAGAATTTTAGAAATGTAAAAGGAGAGGTCTGGTAATATTCTATATTTTTCTGCACAAATCCCACGAGAAGACCAAAACCATTGATCCTACTAATAAGCAACTGTGTAGATAAAGCCTGATTATCTAGTTCATACAGTTTGTGCTGTAGAGCTCCACTGTGGTCAAATACTATTGAAACACACCGTTGGACTGGATGAAATGTTTCTCTATACCGTTAATATGGGTTATTGATTTTGAGTCAATCCCACATACACGGTACTCAGTAGCCCACAAAATGTGTATTAATCGTTGGCGGAGAATGTTCCCCAACAGAATCATAATTACTCCTGCTTCTACAAACAACAGTGTCCATCTTTTGAAGAAAACTCTACATCATTTAAAAATCAAAATCTTTATCTGTGTCATGTTTTTATCAGTTTTAGTTTTTATCAGTAGGAACAAAATGGCTGGGGCTTGGTCAGTTTTTTATGGGATTTTATGTCTTAAAATATACTGAAGAATATCACCATCCTTTAATATTGACCTTTTTGACCACATGAATAACAAATACGTCAAACTTTGTGGCATCATTAAAGTGTAGTACCACTTATTTTAAGCTTACATTCTTTTGGGATATCTGGTGTTGAGCGTTCACTCATTCCTGCATGTTCGTACGCTGGTGTGAACATGCAGGAGGTGTGTTATTACCGCTTTATTTTGCTCAGCACAGACCTTGCTCTGCTTGGTTTACAGAGGTGATAATGGCCGCCATGTGAGCTGTGGGGGTCCATGGGATGCCTGAAGGACACTTAAACCGTGACCTCCACTCTAATATCTTGTGTTGCTTCCAAGATTACCTTGTGAACTCAATACTTCTCATGCAGCATATGCAAAAGCAGCAGTGACAGTTGCTACAGCTTAGCTTCCGCTGCCACAGCCTCCCAAGGACTAAAGCAGTCTGAGGAGGGAGAGACTTTCCCCTCCATCTATTTCTGATGCTGACAGCACATTCTTTACGTCTCCCCTGCTGTCAGTGAAAGGAGCCTCCTCTGCTGTCACTAAAATAGCCTTTTCTTCCCTTCCCTTCGACAAGAGACCAGTTTTTCTTTTCAAATGTAACGAAATTGGCAAGAAGTCATCACAGAGCAGTGACAATACAAGATGTCTACTGCATCTAATCTCAGGGGAAAAGATTATACAAATTCTGTCTGTATAGAAAAATTGGGTTTTGAAGCACCCTGCTGTTTGTTTTTTTAACACTAAATCGAAGAAGAACAATGGCAAGCAGAAGTTGAGAGGGAGCAAAATAGAAAGAGGATGAGGGGGAAGAAACAAAACAGCTAGAATGACTACTGCTGGAGTGAGAAGTAGAGATGAGCGGTACAGAGGCAGGCAGACAGAGTATGGGACCATGAAATGGGGATAGAATACTGTGCTTGGCGAGAGAGAGACAGGCAGAAATGGAGAAAAGGGAGATATCTGCAGCACCCCAGCTGCGAGGCTTAAGGAGCTTAGCCCCCCTGCCCATCACAGAAGACTCCTCAAGTGCAGGCATTCACCGCTGCTGAGCTACTGCTGAGGGAAGAGTGAGAGCGAGAAGCAGAGAGAGGAGAAGTGTGGGTGGTTAGCGGGCCTCAATAGGGGAAAATGACGCAGAAGATGAGGGTTTGCATTGAGAAAAAGGGGGATATGAGATTAGCAGGTACTTATAATATAATACTTAGCTTTAAATAAATAGTTTGAGATTTCGTATAAGTCTATCGAGAGTGGATGAGAAATTCAATACAATTCTTATGTTCAAACAGTAATTATGTAACCAGCAGCTGGTTAGCTTAGCTTAGCATTACTAGTGGGGGGAAACAGCTAGCCTGGCTCTATCTAAATGTACTGTGGGAACTTATTGCTCCCGGCCAAGAAATCCTGCAAACACCCTGTGAAACCACAACATATAATTTTACACTTACGTTTATAGTACGAAATAAACATACAAGATATTACTTGTTAATAAGTGACCTTTAGAGGTCCTGGCATATTGTGTTACCTTTTGGACATAGCCAGGCCAGAGCCATCTGTGTCCCCATTACCTGTTATGAGAGCTGTATCTACAACCCAGTCTCACAGCATTTCTTGTTATAGTCACAAAATGTAATCTATTGATTTGTGTTCACCATCACGATTTTCAAATTTTTTCCCAGTTGGTATCTAAATTTGCATTTAGTCCTTTGAGAAAAAATGTTCACCAACAAACCTTGTGCACACGTTTCAGTTTGTGATTCTCGTCTGTCAGAGCATCACTTATAAATGACTAATAGGGCTTTATTGTTTTCTAATTTTGTATTCTCTTATTTCCCTGTTTCTATCACAGGAAGTGTAAACCGCCCGGGGCCGGTCCCTGCATTCCTCAGGAGCCCCTCTGTCTTCCCGACCCCGCTGGACATGAAGCACTTCCTCCAGTTCCCCCTGGAGTCGCCTCACCCCGCCAGCATCGGCCTCTTCCACAACTTTAATACAGTGAGTGCTCACAGCCTTACTTGCACACGAGCGTTAACACACCTCTGATATTTTTCTTGTTTCACTTAACATAAGACAGAGCCGGTATTCTGTTGTGGTTTTGGAGCGTTGCCTCCAAGTGATAAAGTGTTGAGGATTTATACTGTATAATCTAAAATGATAAGGTGACAGCTGTTTACTTTTTATTCCGCAGAGTGAGTTTCAGCATAATTGAGAAAATGCCCTGGTGACTGTTTTACTGCAATAAAATGAATTACAGCTAATCAATTGTATAAGAGGCACAGGGCTGGATTCTCCAGTCAGCATTTTCTGCAGCTTCCTCTCATTTCTAGATTGGGTTCCATGTGAAGGTCAGCGTGGCGGAAAACAGGGATGCACATGCAACACACACACACACACACACACACACACACACACACACACACACACACACACACACACACACACACACACACACATACACAAATTATCATCAGGCTTATCTTTATGCACTCGGGCAAAATGACCCTTCAGCAGGTCAATCATTCATCCTGCCTCAGCGAGGACATGAGTGTGGCCACTAATGCCAGACCACCTAAATTCAAATCACTCTCTGTCAGCACAGTAAAAATGTAAACAAGTCTAAAACACAGCTGTCATCCAGTGATAGAACGCCGCAGATCAGCAAGTCTTAATTTAAAAAACTGACAACACGTCTTTAAAGCCTTAAAGGACATAGAGAAGGACAAACTACCAAAATATATTCCTGCATTATGCTTCAGTTGGGGTATACACTTTCTGTGGAGTGTGGAGTTATGCAAGTAAATACATTTTCTTTAAAGCTGAAGTTTAATGTACAATCTATAGTTCCTCAGTGTGGAAAATAAATATTATTTCAAAGTTATAATTATTATTACTTTCAATATATCAAAGCTCTTTTGATATTGTTTATGGTTTCAGTTTCTATTGATTCTACCAACCCTTCGCCTTGCATATCAATAAACTGATAGGAAACAATGTATGCACATATCGGACGTGTTCAGTAGTACATGCTAAGATCAATAGTTAATTGTTACCTTGTCAAATATAATGGCTATCTAACCTGATAAACAGACTACAATTGTAATTCTGTGTTTCTCTATAATCCAGTTTGTGTTCATACACCCCTTCTGCATTAATAATAATACATAGCGGCAGTTTTCTGTGAGGGAGAGGATGTTAGTTTTCCCCCTAACCAATCAGAAGCAGGCAGTATATCTGTCCCACATCATTTTCAGCTGACACAGAAGCTGCAGGACAGCTTGCCGGGAGCAGTTTACAATTTTCATGTTGAGTGAAGTTATATTATTGATTTAAGAGCTGATATAACTTTAAGTTTACTAAAATTAGCCAGTATGACTGCATGGATCTGGAGCCTTGTCAACACTTTCCTGGCTCTGGTGCAGATGTCGACCCCAATCCTTATTCTCCCTGCAAAGCACTGATTGGCTCAGTTGTTTCTCTAACGGCAACTAGCTGTCAAAGAGCACAGCGCCAGATTAAGAAGCTTCCTGTCATCTTTAGTGTTCTTTATAAAAAAAAGTTAAATTAGTTGCTTTTCCATAGTGGAGACTCTCACTACAGCCTGTGGTCAATAACATACGATTTCAACAGAAAAATGGAACCTGTAATACAAAAATACATTAGTTGCTACCTCCAAATCTATCAAGACTAAAATATTAGGAATACTTGAATGATCTTACTCTTCACACTATATAGTGTACATTTGATATTTAGGAATGGAGCTGAAGAGAGCCACATTTATCAATATGACACACAGTGTAAGTTAGCTGCTACAAAATCTCCACTGTTTGAGGTAGGAAAAACAGAGAGAGGAGACAGAAAGCAGACTAATAGGTTAATGAGGGTATTGCAGTAGGGACAGGTGTTAAGAAAAAGATCATGACGAGAACAGGTGGTTAAAGAATGGCAGAAATGAACTGTGATCAGAGGCTCTGCTTTTTTTCATTATACTAACTCATTCTTCATCAATCATTACTCCTCCCATGATACTGAAAATCTTGTTAGCGCGCAAATTGGGATACATCAGACGAGTTTCCATTCAAAAATTGTAAAAAAGAAAATGCAAAGTAGAGAGTTGGTTAAACGAGATAAACAGTTGTTGGTGCATTTGATTTGTACAGACAGAACATGCTAACTGCTATCGTAACTTTAGGGAGAACCATGTCATTTTTGTTTATTTCATGTATTAATGTGAGGACGGTAACATCTGATTTGTGTGGAGCATTCAGGCTGTTTTTGACTCTTCAGAAGAGCAGAAGATTTAGTGGATGTGGAAGTCCCATGCTCAATGTATGTCATCATGAATTCACTAAATGTGTTTCCTTTGCACTTTGCTGTATTTTGCTTTTATCGAAACAACAACTTTTCCCCCTCGGCCAAGCGTTAAAACCTTTTTTTGCAATGTGCTCATGAAAAACAGGTGGATGGAAACGCACATACAGAATTCACTCAGATACACACAAAGGCTGTCATACACTCAACCACACACCATGTTGCCACAGATGTAAACAAACCAAGTTGGAGGTGTTACAGGTCTTAACATACAAGCACAAAACAAGAGATAGGTGAACTGGAGGCATGAGTTAGAGAGGCAGGAGGGTGAACTCTATAAATATTCAGAACTATGCATTCAAACAGGGTTTACGTTTTCAGACCAATTATACTATTCCCCCTGTGCCTGGAGCTTGAGAGCGTAAACAGTCTCTCATTTGGCAGCAGACGTTCACAGTCAGCACAGTGAGCAAGAGATGAGAGGCTGAGTAAAACCACAAAGCACTTTTGGCTGCTTAATGAGGGCAACACCCAGAGCTGTGGTTTTTTAACCCTGCCAAAGGGTCAGAGAGCTCACACGTGTCCCTTCAAGTCCTCTAGAAATGGGGTAACACTTCAGAGTGATGTGGCAAATGCAGTATCTGTGCTTGTTCCGAAAAATACAGGGTTGGTCGGTTTATTTAAGGAAAAGAGTCAGATGTTTAAATTTGGAATTTTGAGGGAGAAACCCAAGTCTTTAATCCCATTGTTTTTCATATGTAAATATAAAGAGTTTAGAGTATACTGTTTGTAATCTTACTTAACATTTAAATGTCCATTTGTTCAGTTATATCTATTTTAATAGATTTGTATGATTGTTTTAATACTGTTATTGGATTTACTTATGATAAATAGGATACATTTTAAATCATTTTCTAATTTAAAATCTGTTAAATGAATATGTATACACAATATGTATTGTAAGTGTAATACATCTCAAATTAATCAATAAATGTTACAAATCTCAGTTGTTGTTTTTCAGCAAACTTCATGTACAACCATTCTTGTATTTTTTCTATATGTTAATTGTATTGTATTACAATTAACATTTATTTCTGTATTTTTATTATTTAATGTGCTAATTATTCGTAATGTTAAATTAAATCACCCTGCAGCCATATTTGATTGCTTTTCTCACAGCAAGAACCCTACTGTCCCTACTTATCTAAAATACATTTCCACAGGTACTTTACAGAAAATATCTCTCTTGTTTTCTGTAATATTCTGGCAGGATGTTTTGAAAAGTAGCGACTCGTAGCGCAAACAAAGAACGCATTTTTGGTGATAGGGAGTCTGTCATTAGGCATGCCAAAGAATTCGGCAGCAGCAGCTTCTACTGAGATAACACACACCCTCCTGTCCACATCAATCTCTGCTCCCTCTACAATTCACTCTACTCTTTTTTATCTCCCCCCTCAGCGACACCCCCTGTCATTCACCTGCACCTTTCCTTTAACATTTCTCTCTCATCCACAATAACTGGACAGCCTCTCTGAGCTCCTCCTGTGTTGCTGAATCTTCGATGTGACCTCTGGGTTGTCTGTTCTCAGATGGACCCCGTCCAGAAAGCTGTGATGACGCACACCTTTGGGCCGCCTATGGTGAAGACAAAGCGGCCAATCATCTCCTGCAATGTCTGTCAAATACGCTTCAACTCAGAGGTATGAAACCTTAAATACTTCAAGTGAAGGATTTTCTTTTATAGCAGATGGCACAGTAGACCTGTTAACCTTTGGATTTCTAAAAGACACCAGAGCAGTGAGCACGGGTGGTATAAGAGTGAAACTTGACATTTGAAGAGTTTAAAGGAACGTTAACCTCTTATGGCCTTTTCAGCTTGAGAACATATAGGCCAAAATGGAAGAAATGGATTAAACAGTTTAATTTAACAAACTGTTCAGTGCTTCGATAAACATTAATCTGTTTGTCATCCTGCAATTGACTTATTTATCTTAATAGTTATCAGCGTAACACCGTATTTTATTTTGCTGTACAATATTACATTTTGCATTCTGTTCTTTATATATATATATATATATATATATATATATCATATTCTATTTACGTGTATATAGACTTCTTGCAATATTTTTTATTTGTATTTATTATATATGTTGCATCATTGGCTCGGGTCATACCATTTTCATTTCCATTTCTACACTGTATTTATGTGCATATGACATTAAAACCTTTTAATCTTGAACTGCTCAATTGTTAGCTGCAAATGTTAGCTGTATATCCGGCTAACTAGCTTACAGTAGCAATCAAGCACGCGATTGACTAACTACTTATTCCTTCTAAAGAGGAAGTTGAAACAATCACTGATGCCACTATGTTAAAATCACTTCACTGCCCTGTGCCGTTTCTGAGGGCCTGGCATAGGCCTGGTCAGTGGCAGTTGTCATTTCAGCTGCCAAACCCAACCGTTCTTGTGAAGGCAACAGTAAACTTGACAACCGTAGCAACAGTAATTGAGTCCAGCAGAGCTTAGCCAAAAGCCAATACGTGGCAAAGCCCTGCACCTGCAGTCATGGTGCATTAAATCAAGACCCAAAAACGTTGATGGCTGGAGTCAAAGTTAGTTGGTGATTGACTGTACAGCTGGAGCAGGTGAGAACTTGGTTCACAGTTTCACAGCTCTAATTTTAGCCTGTCCAGGAAGAGGTGTGGGGAGGGCGACGGAGAAAATCCCTGCCTGCCTAATTTATTCTGTGACTGTCCCAGTATCATTTTTGATGTCCTTCTGCACTCGAGAACCAAAGCCTTAAAGGGATTGTGGCGTCAAAAAGGAGAGCGAGCAAGTTGAAGAACCTTTCTTTTAAGTGCAGAGATTTAGAAGAGCTGAGTCTTGGAAAACTCATTTGAGTATAGGCCTAACAAGTATTTAAGTCCAATGTGATAATTGGTATGAGACATGTGAGAGTGAACGACAGCTTACAAGAGCTTGTCCTCAAAGCTATGCCTTAAAGCTGATGGAGCACATTTTCTGCCTTTCACACTTGACAGACGGCACTATGCCAACATGAGGCAGAGGGACCAAAATAAAAGGACAGAAGTGATGAAACTCTAGAGGAATGATTTGAGTGTCCCCATTAAAGAGGCAGTAGTTGAAAAGCAAATAACTCATAATGTGCACATCCAAACCCTGGCTACTGAATGACATGACTGATGTGTTGAGAGTCAAGTACTGGGCCTCTTACACTGTGTGTGTGTGTGTGTGTGTGTGTGTGTGTGTGTGTGTGTGTGTGTGTGTGTGTGTGTGTGTGTGTGTGTGTGTGTGTGTGTGTGTGTGTGTGTGTGTGTGTGTGTGTGTGTGTGTGTGTGTGTGTGTGTGTGTGCGTTTG
>NW_011340571.1:6032-6260 GCF_000735185.1 Notothenia coriiceps | reverse complement strand
ATGGTTTGAAATGGCAAACATTGAAAAGCAAAAGTATTATTAAAACCATGTACTACATCATCACCTTGGTCCCATCTCTGGGAAGAGAATATTTACTGTGCTTAAAAACTGGTATCACATCATCATGTGAGGTTGACTTTGTGACCTGGAGAACATTTCAGCTGCAACATTAGCTCGTTGATAAGCTTGGGATATGAGATATTTTTGTAGCCATTCGTGGTGAAGGCA
>NW_011340571.1:0-5987 GCF_000735185.1 Notothenia coriiceps | reverse complement strand
ATAGGGTTCAATGTGCTTCACTACGACGTCGACTTACAAGTGAACGAACCAAAGGTTGATTGTCACGGCATAGACAAGTGAACCCTGTAGTTACGATAAAGAGTACGACAACCGCCGCTGATAACGAGGTACATTGATGAAATTACGACGCGGGGGACTTAGAGTCTACGAGGGACCAGTAAAACAGCCGGCCCGACATGTACCCGGTTATGATTTGTTTGACTGTCTCGTAGCGACAGGAACAAGGGACGCTCTTACCCACGAGCCGCTCACTCTTAAAGGTCTCTCCTAGGGTTGACAGACAATAGTCGGACGTCGTCCTCCTCTCAGTCGCTCACGACGTGACCACACACACACTCCTTCAGCACCTAACCAAGTTAAACCTGGTTAGTAGCCCCCGAATGGCATTGCCCGAGGTGCCTAATCCAGGTAAACAGTCCCATGCCAACTGAGTACGTGCCATGGCCTTCTTAAGTTTACCCGTTTACCTGCATAGAGGTTGCTCCGCAAACCCCTCAGAGACGACAAATCTCAAAATGAGACCATGTCTCACATGAAACTCGCCAAACTGAGACCGTCCTGGCAAATGTACGTCTTTTTGGAAGCATTGTGTGTTTCCCCTGCCCATGCTTGTCTCTGAGTTTACATGTACCCTAAATATATGAATAGGAGTGGACAATATCAAGGAAGACAAAAAAACGGTAAGTAGTCGCTGTCCATACGAGCCCGAATAATGAGTATACGATCTGAATGAAGCTTTATGACTTGTATTTTATAAGTCGAGTTGTTCATTATGTAGGTTTTAGATATTACGAAAGAATGTTATAATTATTGTCACACTTCTATAGTTCATCGACATTGGTACACGAATTTAGTGGTATGTTAATGAAATTATATTCACATCCCATAAATATGAGATCACAATTGCCACGGTTACATGAAACATAGGGGAAAGACCATGTACATAGTATCATAGAATAATTAGTTGGGACGACTTAAAATAACAGAATAATTATATGACAAAAAATGGGGTGTCTTTAATAATTAACGGTATAAAACATGTAGCCATTCGTGGTGAAGGCATCTGTGCTATTGTATGCATTATTTTTGACCCAACATTTCTACAGGCATGGCAGAATATGGCTCTATTTTCACATGCATATTCCATTGTCTATTTTTATACCACGAGCTGCAAAATGACCGCCTAACCCCACTGTACAGGCGGGTACTTGTTTAGACATACCTGGGCAGGCTCTGTTTTGCCGTGGTATCCTGGCACCTGCGGGCCGCAGAGGGGCGGCGTAGTTTCGGGCGACGAAGACTGCTGCTCCGGGGGCGAGGGCGGCGAGTCAGGCGGGAGTAAGCTAGTGTCCACAACGGAGGGTAACGTGATGTCCCCATCTGACCTGTTGCTACTGTCTGCAGTAGATGCAGTGTTGCTGGCGTTTAGTGATGGTTGCTTTAACCATTTTCGTATTTGATTATCCACAGATGTGTGTCACTGCTGTGGAAGCACTTTTGAAATGATGCACGCGCAGCGGAGCAGGTCACGCGCACCTGACACAATTTGTTGTTTGTATTTTTCGGTCTGTTCTCTTTTTTGAATAGAGGGTGCATAACATTTAACTGCCCCGAAGATCCCGACGCGAAGCCTGAAGGGTAAACACACCAGGTTTACTAATCTACCCGCACAATTTGTCTGGTGTCGGAATGTCTCGCTATGTTAGTACATTCAACAAAACACCATTTAATTTCAGGTTAAAATGTGTTGTAACTGCGTTACTGAGCATTGTAACGGGTAATATATTACCCACATTTCATTAGTAATGCGTTACATTACTTCGTTACAGCAAAAAGTAATATATTACTGTAACTCCGTTACTTTTGTAACGCGTTACACCCAACACTGTTTATGGTGCTTTCAGCTAAAAAATCATGTCATGCAGCTCCCCCCTATATGAAAGTACATAAGACGCTTTTCATTAAAAAAAAATATCGATATCGGTTCGGCGATACTGGCCCTGAAATACTTGGTTTCGGATCGAATCCAGATTTTGTGATATCGCCCACCCCTACTGTCTGCTGAACGGAGATCCACTTGGTGGCTGTAGATGGGGCCTTGACACTGGAGGGTGGGTAGAGAGGCGGAGCGACATAGACTGTATTATCAGCTGAAGACACAAATAGTTAAGGAGACATATAGTATAGGTTTTTCTTTAGCTAGGAGAATCTTCGGCTGAAGGGAAAACCACTGAAATAAATGTAGAATAGTTGAGAGTTTGACAGCTGACTTGAAATTCAGCTTCAATCTTCAAAGGGTGCTTTATGACATCTGATTAATGTTTTCTTAGATGTATTAATGTACTCTTCACAGAATAGTGACTAAGAACACATTTTATTATGCCAAAGATTACATTTCAAACTTCATGTTCACAGGCTTGCCCATTAAATGCATGTATTATGGTTCTGTACAGTGTAGTGCTGATTTTTGAAACATCAGAACCCAAATGTAAAAGTTTTGTCACAAAAATCCAGTCGAACACAGACATCGCTATAACAAATACTTTCTCTTTCCAATGATAGCGCCGGGTTGTCTGGCAGGCCGTCCAAGCCTCTCTGCTCTAGTACTAGCGTTTGTTCTGGACCATAGACTCTCTGTTAGTCTACAACCGACACGAGCTGCTTGCGATCAAGGAAAATGTGTTTTTTTTTGCGAAGTTTGGCCAGGGTGGACACACAAACTCCCCTCCCCCCTTCTATCGGATGTACTTGCACACCTACTGCGGGGCGGGCCCTTGTTACCCCGGAGACGCAGACGCCGAGGCACACGTAGTGGCCGGCTAGTCAGGGTGAAAGAGTGGCTAGCGTGTTCTCCTGAGCTGGCTCAGCACCCCAGCCGTTTCCCCTGGAATATGGACCTTGTTTTCGCCGCCTGGGCTCCCGACGTTCCCTCGCCATGGTTGGCACCTGGCTGGTACCTGTCGCTGACCCGACTCAAGAGCTCCATGTCCTGCACCCCCCAGTGGTCTCGCCTCCCCCCCACCTTTGTAATGGCGTTTGCGTCGTGAGGGAAATCCTTGTCTGTCGGGGTCCTCGGATACTGCGCGTGAAATGCGACCCCTATATCGCTATATTTACACTTGCAGGACTCCCAGTCAACATCCTCCTGTACTTTGGTCGTTTTGTAGTCTAGTGAGACCCTTAGCAGAAGTTCTACCTCGTCGTCAGTCCCCACAAATGCCTCCCTTCTTGCATGAATGTTCACCATCTTCTACCTTGTTTGTTTATGCCTTACATGTATGCACATGTCTTATTCGCTGCTTTTGAAGTACCACAGGCCATACCATATGTACTACAGCGTTTCCAGCGGCTGCGAGCGGTTTCCTTTGGACAGACACATTTCATGTATTTTAACTTTAACATGCCCAAGTGTGGACAAGATTCAGTTAATTATTTCATGAGTACAATTTAGAGGATTGTTCTAAAAGTATTTTTGTTTTGTTTTTATGTTTAGCATAAAATTAACTGATAAAAATCAGATTACATTTTTAATTTAAGCGAGATAGCAAATTCTAATTGAAATCCACTTTCAGTAAAGAAGGCAGTGCAGCTAGGAAATCTAGTACTAATTATTGTTTAAAAAGGCACCATAAATACAAAGCATCAGTATTAGTCTTCATTACAGAGTGTACTGTGACTCAGTTGAAAAGCAGCATGCATGCTTTAAAACGTTCTGTAGATAAAGGTTTAAAAATACACATCCTGTATTGTGGGTGAAGCAGAGGAAGGCTTTGTGAGGAGGGTCTGCATGATGAGCCTCAGAGTAACTCAGTAAAGTGATTCACACTGACATGTCCTCAGTCTGAAGCCTGCAGGCTTTGCTGGGACTTCTCCTTTATTTCTCCTCTCAATTACCCTGCGCTGCCACGTGTGTGTCCTCACATGTGGACCTCACTGTGAACATTCAGAGTCAGCCGAGGGATGAAGATCAGAGGAAACTAAAGCTGTGAGAGGGAAGATGCAGGGGAGTCTAGTGAGCCCAGAAACTGTTCTGACTGGTTATCTTTTACAGATAGTATATACTGTAAGTTGGAATTTTTATTCCAAAAAGCGTATATTACAGCACAATCTTTTGTTTAATAGATTTGCGTGGTTCAAAATGTCGTGTCGTGATTTATTGACAAAGGAACAAGTGGGTCCAGAGGCCTGACCAGTCAGAACCACTGCTTTACAGAATGCAGGAGTAGTTTAACTGAGGAATTTCCCCTAAGGCAAGTTGTTAAAAGTGGGTTTTAAAAAAATACATTCAGGCGTTTCTTGAATACAACAAAAACAAATACTACAAAATATCATTACCATTTTCTGGAGGAAGATAAGAGAAGATGATGTTCGCATAGACAATAACGTTTTAAGTCAAACCTATTTTCTTTGGATGACGTCTGTTCTTGTCATATTACAAATACATTACTAATCAGAGTCCAAAGAAGTCTGTGTATGGTGGTTAGGGTGGACAGAACATAACCAAGAAGTTTTGTTTTAATATTCCGTGAGAAATTGAGTCTCCCTTGAAATGTTTTTGAGAATGCCGTTTAGCTTTATGGGGCATGACTCAGAGTTCAATATGCACAGAATTACGATTAGAAAACGGGAGGAAAATAGAGCCACAAGACATAGAAGAGGCTTCTGTTGTGAAATGTGAGTATAATGAAGCCCGTGTAGATTAATTGATTATAATAACATTGCCTTTGCAAAGTGTTAGACACTTCATATATTTAATACAGCCAAACAAGCATTGTCTCAGTTTTGAGTAGGAGTTTAGTTATCTATGTGTTTCCAGTCAGGCCTGCACTGCTCAATAAATTGGTCATGGTTATTATGTTGAGTAAAGTAAATCATTTAAAGATACTCACATTTTTCTGACCACACATGTGTTATTTATTGATACTCAACACACTTCTAAAACATAATTCAATCAGGAGAGACTTCATTTTGTTTAAAGAACATTTATTGACACATGCCATATGATAAATGTTAAGTCTTTGGCGATTAGACCCTGATCCTGAAATCTTATATCTAAATCGGGAAATGCAGCCGTGAGCAGCCGTGAGACCCCCCCGGGGTCTAGACCAGTGGTTCCCAACCGGTGTGCCGCGGCACACTGGGGTGCCGCGAGCATTGTCCAAGTGTGCCGCAAAAAAACGTATTTTTATGTTCCACATTTTTTTCTCACTTAATAAACTTCACTTCATATACACTTTATTTTATTACATGTACAATGGAGTTCATAAGCTAATAAAACATATATTGCTCAGATTTAGAAATATTAAACAGCTTAAATTCTCATAGTTTACGTCAGCCGTCATTGTTTACGGTGTGCAGAGCAGCTTTTTATCCTCGCGCCAAATAATTTCAAGATGGATCGTTACGTAGTAACAATAAATAAAGAAGCACCCCAGCCCTCAACAACACAGGCAGGGATGACAGAACATGATGGAACAGCAGTGCAAAAGAAGTCTAAAATAACATTAATATCAGCCACAAGTTTAAACAGCAGAGCTCAGGATGAACTCGCAGAGCTATCTATGGACCGCTCCCTGAAACTGGAGCACAGGGAACTACGTCTGGATATATTGTTGGCTGCTTGTGGGACACGAGTATCCATCCCTCTCAGAGAGTGCCATCAAGGTGCTTTTACAGTTTCCAACCTCCTACTTGTGCGAGCTGGCGTTTTCCTCACTCGCATATGTCAAAAACAAGACCCGGACCCGGCTGTCAGTGGAGCAGGACCTCCGCGTTGCGCTGTCCACTATCCCCCCACGCATCAAGAGACTCTGCTCACAAAAGCAGGCACAAGTGTCGCACTAGCACCGTGTAACGGTCTGAGAAATGTTTGTGTTTGGATGTTAATTTGTGTGCCTTTCTTATAAATGTATGATTTATGATTTTGTCAATCAGTATTATCTGGATAGCGAAATGCAGAATGTTTC
>NW_011340570.1:12489-18532 GCF_000735185.1 Notothenia coriiceps | reverse complement strand
GCCATATTCATGTCAGTGAATGTATTTTGAATGTAGCCTCCAGCATCCAACTGCGTTTTCGCGTTTGGCTCATTTTCCATCCGAAAAACACGTTGTCTACCTGTCCTGTACCACTTGTTATGACTTCTCTCTCTCGTGTATTCCGTTAAGACCCACCCCATCTCACTCCTCGTGCTGAAACCTGGTGTTCACTCTCTGTCCTAAACGGATTGTTGGAGCTCGCCCCCCCCCAGCCCAGTGTGATCTGATTGGTCAAGCGACGTGCAACTGCTCGCGAGGAGCTGCTGTGAGGAGCAGACAGGGTTTCCGTGTCGAAGATAGATACAGTCAGAGTAGGGGTGGGTCTTCACAGAATACGTTTTGGGGAACAAAATCAAGCTTTTTAAAAGGCTAGTGGATTTTGGCAGGCAGTGAGTGCGGACAAACGATTGAACGATAACAAGAACGGCTCTCACCAAGTACGACTCGGTTCCCCTCGTTCATATCAAAGAGCCGTTCAAAAGAATCGGCTCGTTCGCGACCGACACATCACTACTAAGTACGGAAAAAGTACTTGTTTTGAAAGCGCCTTATGTGAAAATGACCATAGTTGTCACTTAATTTATAACCTCAGTTAAAAATGTTCTAATGAGTTAGCTAGGTTAAAGCATCATTCAGTACAGATTGATGCTTTAGAGAATGGCAGTTTGTGATTGGCAATATAGCATTAGCTGTTATATTACAATTAATTCACTGCAAACTAGTTAGCTAGCACTAGCGTTAGCTGCTAATGCTATCTGCCCTCGACCAGTTCCATAGGCTACTATAGGTCGTAAGGGCAAATGGAATAAGTGAGGAAGAAAAGTAAAGTAGTACCTTACAAGAAAGTGTCAAAAAGTAAGGAGGAGCGTTGAGATGAAGATGCATACAATACAAGGAATTAGTAGGAAGCTTAAGGGAAAGGTAGAAGGATTAGCATGAAGGCCAGATCGACGAGTAGTGATGGGGTAAGAACAACGAGGAGGGTATGAGGAAGAAGACGTGGGTGGAATCAGCTGTGTCACATTTGATTCCCAGACCTTCTTCTTCTCAATTAACAGCCGCCATTTTCACATAACACACCACTTCTGCCTTCACTTTAGCCACTTAAACAAACACAAATTCACCCCTCATTTTCCTCACAGACGCACACACACACACACACACGCACACACACCGCAGACACAAGTTTTGATGCCAACCTTAAACTCCCCAATCAATTTGAGCTTGTAACACACTTACAGGCATAAACACACACATACACACAGCCGCCTCCCAGAATAAGTTGGCTGCCTCTAATTGGAGTGGTGTTTGTTGCAGAGAGGTGTTGAGCGCCGCTGTAATTGCCAGGCAGGCTGGTTGACGTTCCCCGTCTCTTTATTTTTTAAGGACTGGGTAATTAGGCTCTGTGGTTGCGATGGTGCCTCCATCGCCGCGGTGCGAGTGAACAGGTGTGGGAGTGAGCGGCAAAACACACGACACCTAGCCAACATCACAGACCGACCGCGGAGACGAGAGAAGAAGAGCTGTTTAAAAAGTGACGAGGCGGCCCGGGGCGATGAGGTTTAACCGAAAGAAACCGAGGAATGAAACCATGCTCACTACAGGTGGGGGGAGGCAGATATTCAGTCAGGTTATAATGGTTGGAAAAGAGGAAATTAGATTGTGTGACGAAAGGAAACAAAAAGACACTTTTGAATGCAACTAATAACTGACTTCAAGAGAGTGGGGCTTTGACCTTTTGAACTGAACGACAAAAAGCAATAGGATGTATCTTTTGGATTTCAGATTATTGCAGAAAATAAGCTCCGTGGCGAACACATGTTTAGAAATATCGCCACATACCAACACTACTTTATGTATTTTGAGGCATAAGTGCACAGATCACAAGTGCCAGAAGTAAAAAGCTAATGCTAGGATATCAACAAACTCCATCACGTTCACAGGCTGCGTGTCACCACCGCTAAGCTAAAGGCGGCTAATGCTTTTTAAAACTAGCTTGTGTTATCCACATGGAACCAAAAGGGAACCAAAAGACAAGGGAACCAAAAGTGATAATATGCTAACTCATTTCTGGGTTTAAGGACTCATTCCTGCACAACTCTATGACAAAGCACTTGCTGATGTTTTGCAGGTTTAATGTTTACCACTCTCAGCCCCTTAGGTAAGTGTGTTAGCATGTTAACATTGGCAGATGGGGCGGGATTCTGACCTCGCAGTTTTTTGGTTTCTCCAAAGATGGTTATGTAGTGTTTTTGAAAATGTTGGTGCCTGGATTTCAGAGGATAAAAGAAGGAAGTAATATAAACTGGTCCTGCATTAGGGCATGTGGACTATATCTGTCTTACAGTCAGTGCCGGTTCTAGAGTCTGTGGGGGCCCTAGGCAATCTTGAGGGGGTTTCCCGACGTGTCGTTGCAGTAAATTAAAGGGTGTTTCATGTTGTCGTTGCTGTGGACCTTCTTAAATCTACTTTCTTTGGGGGCCCCCTTCTGGTCCGGGGTCCCAAGCAGTTGCCTGCCTTGCCTGTCCGCAAGCGGCGGCCCTGCGTACAGTGAGCCACACAGTGTCAAAGCTTACATGATGTTGACCAAATAACCAAAAACGAGAAGTCAATGGGGGACAACACCTTTCTCGACTCAATGAAAAACATCTCAAAACCAACTACAAAACTTAACAAGCCAAACTTAACAACTCAACTCACACAATTATAAGTCAAAACAACCAAAGAGAACTTAATATAAACCATTTTAAACTCAACAACTCAGCACATCTCAGCACTGTCTTCGGGGAAAACATATGGAGCTCCGACTCGGCCCGCCGAAGCAAGCTGCACGTCAATCTCCTGAGCTTTAAAGAAAATCCCAAACCCACATCGAGTTCTCACAGACACTAACCTTGAAATCACTGCCATTATTAGCGGAGTCATTATTAGCATTAGAAAAGCAAATGGGGCTAATAATATTTGCCATTATGGCTAAAAACGCATATTAATCCCTAATCCGCACCACAATTAAGAGCATGGCTGCGTGTTTTTGTGAGTCGTTCTGCATGTTCTTTCCAAGGAAATGGAACAATTTAAGAGCCTCAGAGGCAGAGGGGGTGGGAGGGCGAGGTATAAAGAGCCTGGCTCCTGCTCTCCATCTCTATTTTGAAAGCGATCAGCCAGAGTGTTCTTGAGTGACAGGCGTAACACGGGCAGATTTGACTGGATAGAGACAAGAGGGTGTCGATGGGGGCGTTGTTCGCCGCGTTGAAGCGCTTATCTGTCTCGGTACAAGTGCATCAAATCAAACGGGAGAGAGGGTATTATTAAAGCAACCCCCTTTTTTCTCCGCTATGAACTGTGACTTAATAAGCTATGCCAATTAGGGGAACAAAAATCGGGCATGCCATCGGGGCTGTATCTATCCTCGCCCAAATTTCTCTGCTAATGCGTGAAGCTGGCTGGCAGCGCCGCTGAGTTCCTCTGTTCGGATCTGACAGGGTAAAGAAAAAGAGGAATAGGAAGGAAGGAAGATGGAACAAACATCTAATAAAAAAAGGATAGTGGAGTGTAGTCTTAGCTTGTGACCCTTCAAAATAAAGCAGTGCTTTCTTTGGTGAAACGTGACTGAAAACTGCCAGCAGCACTTAAATACTTACTGTTACACAAGGGTGACATATGATGAGATAGATATGCAAATATCTGTTTAAATATTTCATTATAACGCTTTATAAATATCTAACAGCTCCTTCATTCTCCCATCTTAATTTCCTCTTTTTGGACATTTTTGTTTCCCTAGTCCTTCCTTCTTTCCTTAATTCTTCCTTCTAACCTTTCCTTCCTCTCCTCCTACTCCTTCCTTCTTTCCGTTTCCTTTTGGTCTTCAGTTCCCTTCTTATCTTTCCTTCTTTTCCTGTCCTTCCTTCTTTCCTCTCTTCTTCAGTTCCTTCATTCCTTACCCTCAATTTTTACCTCCTATCTGTTTCCTTTTTTCTTTCCTCCATCCTTTTCTTTGTTTCTTCCTGCTGACACGTGAGGAAACATTTCCTCCACCTCTCTTTGCCAACTTTTTGTTCCATGGCAACGGGGATGATGGTTTGCCCTCCCGCCCCCAAAGCCCTCCCTTGTCTTTCGAACACATATATACAAATCACACACACACACACACACACACACACACACACACACACACACACACACACACACACACACACACACACACACACACACACACACACACACACACACACACACACACACACACTTTCAAGCTCAACAAATTCTCCTAAGAACACACACTCTCACACACACACCTACCTCCGTCCCTTTCCAACACCATTGACAGGGAGACAAACAGCAGATCTGAGAGGTTATGCGTTAAATTAAAAAAATGAAAATCCGCACAACCAGCCAAGGCCTGAAATAGACGAGTGTCGGTGGGGTTTGACAGGCAGAGTGGATCTGAACGGCTCCATCCAGCAGGAGATTAGAAACACACACAGAGTTTGAAGTGTGCATTATCTTTCCAGGGATGATCCCAAAATAAAAACAACAACAATGGTGAAATCTCCCAATAATTAAAACGCCTAATCCACTTCCTGGTTGGTGATGATGACCGTGGGCTGAGCGTGTCAGTCGGGACTCGTGGGGATTGTGCTGCGTTTATGTTTAGACGCTTTTGTGTTTTGAAGGTGAATTTATCGGGCAAAATATGAGGATTGAGAAGAAGAAAAAAACCTGAATTTATTCACAGCATTGTGCGAAGGATGTCATTTTAAAATTCGACATGTTTGGAGGAATGTCACTACCTATCCTCATAAGCATCAGATCAAGCAAATCCTAAAACCTGTTTTTATTCTGAGTGACATGTTATTTTTACACACGGTTTCATGCTCCTGTCTCCTTTGTGTTCTAATTTTGATTTGATGTTGTGTTTGTTTGGCAAAAATCTACCTTTTTTTCTGTTATCGACATTTCTGCGTTGTGGCAAAAGAGCTGTTAATAAAATTTAAATCTCTGTGTATTAGAGAAGGGCTGGGTAGAAGACCTACATACTTATTTTTTGATCAGTTTCAAAGTCTTAAAAACTTTATTGTTTTGTCATCCGGACCAAAACACAAGAATCATACAAGTACGCTCAAAAATGTCTCACTATATTGATCTAGTAAATCAAAACGTTGACTTTTCAATCTTACCCAAGCAAAAACTCAAGTGTTGTTATATACTCATTTCAAATGCACTAAAAACTGGTGAATGGAAACGCACTTTATTGCCTCTTGAGCTGTAACTGCTAAACGTGGTGGACCATCAATTCCAATCATATTGTTTAATTGATTCATTAGAATAAGGCCTAACTTTGGGGATTGAATGGCCCAATAAGTAACAATCAGAAATGAATGTTTACTTATCCAATTAAACGAAAATTCTTCCAATCAGGTCAAAAAGAAAAAGCAAAAACATGCATAAGTCACGTCCTGTCCCACGGTGAGGCTGCAGCTCACCTATTCAAATACTGCATATCAGGTCGAACTGACAGTAATGTCCAAAATATGACATTAACTTCATACAAAAGAAAAAGGAATGGTTTAAAAAAAAAGGTAGCAAATAATGTTAAAAACATGGTAATGAAAGGAAATGTGTGTGATTGGATCTTAGAAGGATTGGTCAATAGCAATTTTTTGGAAACGTTTTTTTAAAAAGAGTAGCCACCTCGACGCACCCATTAATTAATTAAGTTAAAGTGGCAGCTCGTGAAACTTTCCCAACCTTAGTTTAAGAAGAGTTATTATAGTCAGGGGTGCACATAAGTGGTACGCAGGTACGCATGCGCGGCAACAATCTGAAATGCGTACCGTCACTTGTTTGACAAAGCGCATTTGCGTACCGACGTACTTGTGAAGCTTTTCCAGAAGGCGGTTAGATCACCGGACGACAGAGTCGGTCTCCGTGTGCACAGACAGGGCTGCTGTTAACGTCGGTCTGTACAGCAGCACTGCGCTAAAACAGCTGATCACAACGTTCACATGCTCCCCCCCCCCCC
>NW_011340570.1:0-12476 GCF_000735185.1 Notothenia coriiceps | reverse complement strand
CCCCCGCTGACATTCGCGATACAGAGGGCTTCATGGGAACTTTGAGGGTAGCCAGAAGTTGGAGTACCAAACAGTGACTCCAGGTACTCATCTGAGTACCTCACTGAGAAAGTTGTGTGCACCCCTGATTATAGTTCTTGAATTGCATCACCTGCATGTAACACCCATCATCATGAGTTCCAGAGTTGCTTCTCAATTCAAAACACTTTTTGAACCCTTAAGGTCATAAATGGTTTATTCCCCTTTTCGTCCCATGGTGGCCCCTGAGCAGATGCTAACTCTGTTTATGGATTGAACCAACGCCGCTTTGTTTTAAGTTTTGAAAATCCTACATAATTTGGTATTGACTGATGAGACAAGTTACAATACATGAATCCCATGCAGGAAATTAAGATATTGAACAAAAAGGATAGAGAAAAATCACTAAACAGGGGTGAATAGGTTTTTTTGTACCTTCTCTAACCCAAAGTCATGACTGTTGCAGAGCTCAGTGTGTGCATGTGTGCGTGTGTGTGTGTGTTCTCGGCTCAGTGTCGGCATGTCCCAGCCTCTCTCCTCGCCCCTGCCTTTGGAAGCCGCTGCTCTCATGGTTGTGTAGGTCTATAGAGTTCTAATTAGCTGCATTCACAAACAGCGCCGGGCTCATCAAAATGCCGAGGCCTGCAGAAAGCCACAGCAGGGGTGAGGAGAGTGTTTGTGTGTGTGTGTGTGTGTGTGTGTGTGTGTGTGTGTGTGTGTGTGTGTGTGTGTGTGTGTGTGTGTGTGTGTGTGTGCACGAGAAACAAGAATGTGATTTGTGCACAGGGATGAGTGCATGTGACACCAGTGTGAGTTGCTGCATCTAAAGATCACAAAAAAATTAACAATCACAAAATAGAGATACACATCGCATCCGTAAACTGAGGCCCAACAACCGCTACTGGTTCCACAAAGACTGGGCCTTTATTTTGTGTTCCACATCGGGACATTTGTCGTCCTTCCTCCCATTTGTATGCACGGCAAGGGAGCAAACAACAGCACCGAAGTCGCAGAGAACAAAGAACAACAACAGCACAACGGAGCAGTAAACAAAGAAGACGTCTGTGGCATCTCTCTGTTTTACAGCCAACAAACAAAATGGCTTCCCGACGGCGTTTAGAGGCAAACGACACGAGCGGGAGAATCAGAAATGACCCGGCTGATAATGGGAAGAGCTTCCGGAAAAGATTTTAAGACAGAATCACTCAGTGCTCCAGATGGTTGCATACAGACTGAAGATGTCGTGAAATATAAAAGACATATAGTATGATAAAATGCTTGATAATAAATGAGGGAAATGCATCATGGTCTACAACCTGATATCCAATCACTGCAAGGAGGTAATCTACAGTATAGAACTGCAGATGACACAGAGAGCAGGAAGTTGACAATCATATCTCCAATATGTACGTCGACTATGCCTTGGCTCACTTCTTTCAGCATCTTCAATTTGAAAGTCTTTCCATTTTGGTGCCATATTCTTTAAGACCCAAAAGACAAAAGAACTTTTAAGTAAACAAACACAACGAACTCATCTTCTTCATCTCCCCTGTACTGTTCAGTTTTCTCCCACTTGTTGCTGTCCGAAAGTGGCGGTAGAATGCCTCAACACTAATACGGATTAGTTCATCCTTTTACAGATAGACATTATTTCAAATATGTTTTGAGACCACAACTGATGCAACCCCGGATGGATTGAGCAGAGTGAGGCATTCGTCAGGTTGGGGAGGCTACTTTTACTTGCCAGAACGCATCATAATGACAAATGCTGGAACCAGGAAAACCGTTAATCAACCCAACTGTAGCACTATCATTATTAAGTCATTGACAAAGAAATGTAAGCTTGCACTTTTTAGCTGAAACACAACCTTTTTGCTAGATGTCTCATTCTGTCTTTCTGACGCTGAACCGAGATGCCATTTTTAAACTGGCCTCATTCAAATGGATGTGTGATTCAACACAGGGCTAACGTCTGATTGATAAAGCCAGCCAGTCATTTAGGCTGTGTTCAGGCTCTGACACACTGATTAGTTACAGCCTGACTGGACGAATGAATCAATTTAATAAAAGCCTTGGTGTTTTAGTAAAATAATGGTTCACTAGCATGAAGCAACTTTAGCAACTCCCTCCCCCAATATTAGTTTTATCAAACTAGCATGTCAAATAGAAAGCCATCATGTTCATCCATCATTTACACCGAACTGACTTTTTGACAACACCACACACACACACACACACACACACACACACACACACACACACACACACACACACACACACACACACACACACACACACACACACACACACACACACACACACACACACACCATTTACTAGTGCACTATATCAAATTGCATGTGGATTTACTTTGAAGAGCTGCAGACACACACACCACCACACACACACACACCACACACACCACACACACACACACCCCACAACACACACAGCACACCACACACACCACAACACCACTAACACACACACACACACACACGGGCAGTGAACTTTGAAAAACAGGAAGTCTCCTTCGGGGTTGATTTTTAGAAGCTGATAATAATTGTTGCCCAAAAGTAAATAAACATGACATCATCGTCTTATGGCTGTATTGTACACGCCAACATTACATCAGTTACTGCGTCATGAAGCAGGAACTAACACGTACAAACTAGTAGAAAAGGTACACGTCATGCAGGAATATCCCAAGGGATTTCAACAGAATTTAGTTGAGCAGCGATTGCTGTTTTAGGAAATGACTGACACTTGCTTGAAATAAAACCATCAATTTGTATTCTGTCTTTAGAGATTTCATTGGGAATCAATTGGTTTTGGGATTGGGTGCCACGGACAGGTAAGTATTAAGTGATAGGCTTTCCAATAATCAAGCCATTTAAATCAGATCAGGCCAACTCATTGTTTGAGTGACGTAACATTTTGGCTAAAACTTTAGTACAGAAAACCACCAGCTCAACAAGAACAGAGTATTCAAAGAAAACATGAGCATACGGTATATTAAGCAAAATCTCTCCTAAAAATAAAAAGTACTCCACAAAGCAAAAAAACCCAAATCTGCATCTGCATGTGCAGAACATGGTTACCCTCAGAAGAACATTCAAACAGCAAGCGAAGCATCAGAGAGCAGGTGTAAGAGGAAGGACGGGAGGGGGCTGAGGGAGGGTTGAAAGAGGAATAAAGAAAAAGCTGACGTACTTGAGCCGGAGAAATGTCCGCTCCCCAGGGACGGCGGTCCGTTCTTTCCACTGCCAACAGGAGGGGAAAACATCTACAAGACAAACAGAGCGCACATTATCTCCGAGAGCACTGACAGAAAGAAACATCTCTACACATTATCATAGAGCCATGAAAAGCTTCATTCCAAAACACAGGGCAGCATTTGGCTGAAAGATGCTGCTCGTCACATTAAAATCCAAGGAAATGTCTTAAATATAAAGACCTAATGTCTCTTTTTAACCCAATCTCGTTTTGGAAAGAAACTCTTCATGGATATTTACCAAGAACACAAAAGGCCAAGTATCACTAGGGCTGGGTGTCACTGCAACACTAGATATTTAAGTTTTGGTACTCATACCAAATTGTTTTTGCTCCCCTATATATAACTATCATTTGAAAACGTTTCCATTAAAGAAATTGCCAAATTCTTCGACTTGTGAATGTTTTTTTAAGCACAAGATTATCAGTGATTACTGTAATCGGCACATTTTTGATTGATATATGGGGACTTACTGATCAAAGAATAACCAAAGGAATTATTGCCTGCAGAGGTGGGACAGAGTCACTTGTTTACAAGTCGCAGGTAAGTCCCAACTCATGATCAACAAGTCAGGTCACCAATCAAGAACAGTAAGGATCAACACCAACAAGTCCAGTGTTAAGTCCAGAGTAAAGTCCTAAGAGAAGTCCAACAAGGTCTAAATCAAACCCCATATCAAGGCAAACAAGTCCAGACTCAAGGTGTAAATCAACGTTAAGAAACCAACGTCAAGTCCCAGGTCAAGAGGGAAACATAACGCATCAAGTCCTATGTCAAAAAGTCCCAAATCAAGACTAACAAGTCCAGAGTCAAGAGAGGCAAGACCCCTTTGTAACATGTGAAAAACAGGTCAATCCCATTTCCTGTGAGGAGACAGGTCCCAGTGCAGGTGAATCCAGAGAAAGGCTCCACACCATAAAGTCAGTACCAACAAGTTCATAACCAGGTCCAACTCCTTTTCATTTGTCTTTCCTAAACATGTCAGTTTGTGCCATTTGACCGATCTTATCCTATATAAATGTTTAAAAAAGCAACAGTCAGTTTGGGACAAAATATATAATCCAACGACTGTTTTTAAAACATCACCAAATGTCATATTTCACTGATTAACTAAACATTGTTAGTTATTGCTGTGATGGTTTGTCAATTCTAAGCCGAATATATTTTTTAATATAAGCTGTTGTTTTTCCTTGTATTGACTTTAGCTTTCTTTACGAAGATGTATCGTCTGCTGTCAGGTTGATTTGAAATGTATCCAAAAATGAAGATTGACTTATTTCAGATTTTCATATTTTGCTCGATAAGAATATCTAGCCAAACAGTAGTCATTGGGGGACGGTAAAGGTTGAGTTGCAAGGTGTTTCATTGTATTTTCAGTTAAGACTTAAGTAAGGTTCACGACTTGATTCGGACTCCTGACTCGAGTCCACACCTCTTGAAGCCAGCTTTCCATACTAGACTGTTTTTATTCACTATAAAACACGTTTTTTCTCTGTACTCAAAAAGCCCTAATGATCACTCAGCTCAGAGTTGAACACAGATATGAAGAGTTATTTGTCCAAAACACTGGGAAAAATGTTGGGGGAGCAGAATAACATTTTATAATTGCTCATTCAACATCTGTGAAAAATAAAAACAGGCTCACTTTTAAAATCACCTGCTCAATTTTACTCTACATGTTGTGTCATTCAAACGTTCGCCAAATGTTGGACGGCTGATGGTTGGATTGAAACCCTTCATATCTGCTTCATATCTTAAACATATGAGATCATCAGTTACCATCTGTTCTATACATCTACAGGAAAATAAGCCCACGTTGAGACGGACACTGCATACTGATTCCTGTTGTTCTAAAGTACGAGCTACTGTACAGCAAAAACAAACTGTTCAAAGTGAGACATGTGACCCAGCTAGATAACCTCTGTGGGGAAAAAACACCAGGCCTGTGTCGCTGTGTTTGATGGTGAAATCTCAGTGATCTCCTACTTTCAGATGTTAAAAAACCTTTACGGGATTTGTTCTTGTCTTTTGAAATAAACACAATATAGGTAATTAAAACTGCAACAATAAACGCTGGATCTGTCATTGTTCCTAATGCGGGGCCTGTAATGTGTATGTTGGATACTGGGGTTGCTCCCTCGCGGCGGTAACGTGAAAACAAATGCTCGGGAGATAAAAGATGGAGTTGGGATTATTAGCAGGTCTATCGATATCCCAGCCGAAGCGCTCTGAGCTGCGGGTGTCAGCTTGTGGGCGTGCAGAGACAGATGATCGCATAAATTAATGCGACCGGCCTGCGTTTATAATGAGAGGAGATACGTTCTAGCTGCTGCTGCCCTCCTTTGTTTGAATATTTTCTCAAGACATTTAATTTGACGACAGGCTGATTGACATTTTTTGGAAATCTGTTCAAATTCAAACACAGGTTAAATGTCTAATATTTGTGTCAAACAGCTCTACTGCTGCTAAATTATGATATTGTGAGGTTTTGTTTTGAACTTTTGTCCATAATTATTATCTTTGGAGCATAAATCTTCCACTCATAATAAGATTGATGGTGATTTAGTGATATTTTTGTTACCAGTAATATTAATAAAGAGCATTGTACATTATTTATTGTTTAAACATAATTGCTGCCAGTCTATCAATAGATTTACAATATTCCTAAAGAGATTTAATATGTCTCTTTGCTTCTCAATTATGTATTAAATTACTGGAGATAATGAGAGTACCACTAAATGATGTTAATAGGGATTTTGTTTAAAACAATTGTGCTTTTTAATTTCTATGGGTAATCAAACAATGTGTTTATGATATATACAGGCCTAGAAAGCCAATACAGCACATATTACAATACAAATATTGCTATAGAGTAATATGAAATGCCTGTTGTTATACATTTTTACATGACAATTAAAAAAAAAAATTATAAAACAATCATACAATATTCTCATGATAATCAGAAATATCAAGTTTTATGTTAAATTGATCAATACTGTATGACCTGAAGTGGTTGATTCAAAATCAATACAGTAAAGCTATAGGAAGTAATTGTGTAGGTTTTGTTGTTTTAATAACTTTTTAATTCACATCTCCTTTGATTTATTTCTACAATGCTTCTCAGTGTCAGTTACAGTACAGTGTCTGAAGGCCTCAGCTGTGATCGTATCAAACCTGTTTATCACATTACCATTGAGTATAGATTGAAAGCTACATAAATGTGTATTTAACTTCATATGTATGTGCATTTTGAGCAGCATCACTAGTCTGATTCCTCTTATATCAAGACCTTTTATTGTTAACAGTGTCCACAATGAAACTCCTAGATCACTTACATTGTGTATGCAGGCCTCAGCTGTGATCTTGTGCATTTATTGCATTATGAATGAAAATAATTCCGTAAAATGTGGTGATTTTGTATCCTATATTTGCTATTTCTAATTCAGCATCACTCCTGTAGTGGTGATATTTTCTTTCAATAACAATATTAATGTCAGCCTGGTTTTTTTTTTCTCATTTTGGGATGTTTTACATTTTTCCCCTCCTCCTCTTCGGGCCAAAGTTGCTCCCAGAGGAGGAGAGGCGCGCAGAAAACATGGCCGAGAGCCGGACACTGTTTCCTGCCGTCAAGTTCGGAACACACACTGTCCTTTAACCTCTTTTTCTTTTCTTTTTTTAAAAAGACACAAACTTTGAAAAGCAGTTGCACATTAAAACTGCGTAGAGAACGTGTGACACTCTCCTCTCTTTTCCGTCCTGCAGGTTCATGGTCGAGCCTTAAGCTTCACGGTGCGTATATGGAGCAGCCCACAAATAGATTTAAATACAAACACTTTTCTAAATCATGGGCAGAAAAAGCAGTAGACATATGAATGAAAAAAAGGACTTAAATGAGATATACTACCATGGATGTTGGGAACATTTTCAAATCGCTGTTTCGCATCTATAAGACAACAAAATTACCAATGCAGCATCACAAATCTCTGCACACACACACAGAAACAAAAATGAAAAAACAACAATATGCACTGACTTTTCTGCAACTTTACTCTTTACATGTTTAGTTAAAGGGCTAGAAATATGCAGGTTACTGTGCAATATTAACAGTGTAAACAGTGGTCGCTGTAAGGACCCGTTGAATGTTCTTCTACGGCTTGTACTGCCACGATACTACTCGTTATATTCATATCAACAAGAACTAAAAACATGTCCTTACCGCGCTGAAATCCAATAAGTCGCTCAGTTCCTTGTCCGTTCCCAAAGCTGCCATCCGCTGTTGATGATGCATTTTAGCAAAATCTCACGGACCTACAAACAGGGGAAACAAATGAAGAGACAGATGGACAGGAGAGGACAGGTAGACAGATTGATAGATGGAGATAAAGAGGGAGAGGAGAGAAGAGGAACACCTCGGCTTTTTGCGCACCGCTCCTCTCCGGGATCTCTTTTTTCCTCCACAGCGAAATAAATCCAGTGAAACACAAGCGATCGCGATTCTAGTTCATCCTCCGAGCTCCTGGTTCGATAGAAATGTCGAGAAAAAAGCTGGCAGGAAATAAAAAAGAAAGAGAGGCGAGAGGACCGGAGTGTTTCCGCGTGTGTGTTGGTGTGTGTTCCCCAGCCAAACAAGTCCGACCTCTCCGCGTTAAGGCGCAGTTCGTCCGCCGCGGATGACTGTCAGGGTCCGGATATAAATAAATAACACGCCGAGAGGAAAGATCACCTCGGAAATGTGGAGATGTTCTCCAGTGTGGGGTCAGAGGAAGAGTCCAGGAAGGTTGAGTGCTGCTCCACGCCGGGCTCAGGTCCCCTCCGCTCGGCTGCGGGTTGCTGAAGATCCCCGGTACGCAGCACGGATCCCATGTGCGTCTGGCACAGCCTCGGCGTAATAAATGTGTTCGTGCGGCCACCTAGCTTATACTCTCACCCAGCACCGCCGCTCACACAGCAAACACACGGAAATCTGTAGAAAAATGAAATAGATTTGAAAGAAAAATTGTTGGTTGGATTGATTGGATGATTGATGCGGTGATTGGCTGCTTTCATTTTGGATCGGGTTAATTGGGACAGGGAAAGGTGATTCTGTTTCCCCTCTGGAATGCAGAGAATCCTTATTAGGCTTAAAAATACATTAAATACAACTTTTTTTGAATGTGTTCATTTCATATTTACGATTGATTTTTCATGCCTTTTTTCCTATGTTTCCTATGTATCGATGCATCTCTCTCTCTCAATATGCATTTCAGCTATTGCTTTTGTATTGGTTAGACAACAAGTGCACGAAACAAGTGTTCAAGCTGCATGGTACCACCTCCCCCCCCCCTATGGGTCACCTCACCACTTAAACCACAACAGCACCAAAACCCACCTCTGGAAATACTTTGCAGCACCTATTTTTTTGCTTTTCCCCCTGTACCTGCAGGTATGAAATGACTGGCCTATTTCTGCAAATTACAACCAGTGTGTGCAGGTTTCTGTGAGAGAACACACACAGGTGCAGGGACGACATAAAGGCTTATTTGTTGCCGTGTAAAGTGGTCCTGCCTGCTGGCCCTTCATGCCTCTCCCTCTCAAACTAACTAAAAGCCGTGTAACAGCCCATAAAGAACAGCACAGACCCACTCGTTGTTGTTAAAAACACACACGTGCAAGCATGTTTAAATCTGTTCCTGCTGAGGTGGATTTCAGAGAAGTAGGCCTACTCAGATATTGTACTTGAGTAAAAGTAGAAGTAGCCTACCAGAGTGTAGGAATATTCTGTTACGAGTAGGCTACAAGTCCTGCATTCAAAATGTTACTCGAATAAAAGTACAAAAGTATTAGCGTCAATACAACTTAAAGGTGGGGTAGGTAATTTTGGATCTGCTACTTCCTTACAGAGCCCCTCCTCCAACACACACGAACAAGCACATGACCAATGAGGGCACGAGATAAGTTTGTGCACAGATGGAAGGCTGACAGGCAGGTAGGCCATCCAGTTATTTTAGCCGGGCCGGCTAAAATGATTGTTCGTGCTTTTTACAGCGCCACGGCTTCCACAGATGAGATTTTTTTATTCATTGCTATCGGATGTTAAGAGCATTCCATGGAATATAACAAAAAGTGTAAATCAAGCCGGTTTCTCAAACTTACCTACACGACCTTTAAAGTACCAAAAGTAAAAGTAGTCATTGTGCAGATTGGTCCATTTCAGAATAAGATATGTTTTATAATTATTGATGGATTAAAGTATTATCAAGATTCAAGTCTTTTATTAGTCATACTGTACGTGCATAGCTACAGTGTAGTTATGTCGATGAAAATCTTAGGTCACAGGCTCCTCCAACAGAAAACACAATAAAACAGAAAAACAGAAAAAATTGTGTAAGTAAATACAAAAGAAAATGGTAGAATAGTGAAATAGTGCAATAAGAGTATATACAAGTTATTGGAATATGATATTAGATACATAATTTCTAAGTTGCAGCCAGATGAATGTTATGGATGTTGTTTCAAAAGTTCGAATGACTTTGTATACTGCAGGGTAGCTTGTAAATTTACTCCAGGTGGAACTAAAGTCTTATTTAACACTTGATTATATTTCACATCATTCATCCAGATCTGTAAAGTAACTGAAGGTATTAAATACAATGGAGTAAAAAGTACACCATTGACCTCTGAATTGCAGTGAAGTAGAAGTACAAAGCGTCAAATGGAAATACTCACGTCAAGTACAAGTCCCTCAAAATGTGTCTTAAGTAAAGTACTTGATTAAATGTATTTAGTTACTTTACACCAGAGTATTTTAAAAAACGGTCCATGTTAAAAGCGTTGATATCGTCAGACATGTAGGACAGTAAACACACCGCGACTCTCTGTAATGTGTTTATTTTTTACCAGTTACAGTCCCCAAAATACTAAGATTTATTTATCTCAATCATTTGTTTGTTTGTTTGTTTATTCAGTCGATTAAATTCATTTGAAATGCATAATGTAAACTAAAGCAGGTCCTGTGTAGCGTATACTGTGGCCCTGTCTTGTCCAAATGTCCAACAACACTTTTTTGACAGTCTTGCCAGCCCAAGCCTTTTATTTCCCACAAAAAACCCATCACACCACACATTGTTTCCAATGACAAAAGATATAAACTGAGGGAATATTGTCAAAATTGTCAGTGTGAGTCACAAACCAACCAAACAAAAAAAACTATAGCTAGGCTAGGTTGTCATGTCAAAACAAGAAAATAAACACATGGATTCGGTGAAAATAAATGGTTTGTTTTGGTTGTACCTCATTCTGAAGGTTGTTAGAACACAATAACAAAAAACTTTAAATCAAAAACTAGTCAGGTACAGATGATTGGTCATGACGCTTTGGTCTCACTCGAGTGCATGCAACAGAACAGCTTGATTCATTTTAGGAATAAATGAAGGTTTGGGCTTAAAATAAGTTTGTTTGTTACATGCGCAACTTTAAAACACTATATAGGTAACTTGCGTTCGTAAATGAATATAAGTCAACTGTCTAAAAATCAACCCTCCAAATGCAAGTCAACTTTACAAGGAACACAAGCTGCATTTCTCTGAGTGAAAGTCCTGTGGTCCAATCCAACCATTCATCGACACCTCTGAGCTTACAATATTGTTGACAATTGTTTGGGTTTGAGTTAAATTCCCGATGCGACTCATTTCAATGCTAAAGAGTGCCTTTTGAGTTGGATCAGACACCAAGGCACTTGACAAAAGTCGGTATTTGACGAACGATTGAAACCATTAGCTGTCTGAAAGGAGATCAATCTAAAATGTCCTTTTGTAAAGTAATACAAAGGTTAGACATACAACAAAGTTAATGGACAACATGCAAACATCACTGAAATCATTGTTAATTAGAAGACCTGAGATGAAGTAGACCAGCACTGTTTTAGAGTTTATGCAACTAAAACTACTTGGATTCAACACATTTTCACAGTTAAAAGAAACCGAAATTAACTTCTTAAAGTTATTGAGCACTTAGAGCCGCAAACCCCATTTACTGTCTTCATTATCTGTTCTAAGTCTTTGGTTGCGTTCGGATAGTTTAAAAATCAGCTCCTAAGTTCTGACCCTATCTCCTATTCCTTGACCTCTGAGTGAAACGTCACGGGGTTAAGGGATAGTGGATAGGAGAATTCAAAAGGACTTAGGAGAAGAGACTGCGGTACTTTAGAGAATCCGAATGCACTTTCACTATCCGACGTGTTTGTGATGCGCCAGCGGACGTCATTGTGTGCGTCTGCTGCTGTGGGGAAACTACAGTTTTCTATACAACGGACTACAACATGGATGTTTAATAAGAACAAGGGACTCCTCTAGAGACTCTGCACCGTGCTCTGATGCTGTTGCTTTATGCTTTATGAACAACAGAGAAACATATTCTTCATGACCAAAATTGGAATTGAAATAAAAAAGTGAAACTTATGCTCGTCACCCTCTCCCTCCGGTCCACATTAACACAAATGATCCCAATACGTATGATTGTATGAACTATGAAATATCTTAAAATCAATACAAATGTATTTATTATAAATGTTAGTCTTTAACATCTATCACTGTGTATATCACTATTCAAACATCTTTTAAATGTTGAACAAACCCCACACAGCTCAGTAAAGAGAAATGTTGACTTTATTTGATCATTTCATTAAAAACTAACGTTCATATTTCTCTTTTTGATTATAATACTGATGAACGTTAAAAAAAAAAGAAGCACTTTGGCAACTTACCACATACGTTTTAAAATGCTTAATAAGCACCGTAACTTTCATGATATAATTTCTCCGTCATAATCGTTTGTTTCCGTGAACGGCCGACTGTTGTGTGACTCAAATGCTGCGGCTGCAAGGCATTGTGGGGCATCATTTTCTCCTCTCCTTTCGGTTAGGGAGGTCCAGTGGTTCTTAAGCTAAAGGAGGTTATAAAGGAAGTTTGAGATCCTTTCCTATAATTTGAATGGCACTTATCATGGCTGCCACTGAGGGACTTCCGGGTCATTTCACTCGGTTAGGAAGGTTCCTAAGCTAAATGGACTATTCGAACGCAACCTTTGAGTTACCTTATTGTTTGGGGCGGTTACTTCCTGGTTGAGCAACAGGTGTGGCCATGACCTGAGAACTCGTAAAGCCTGGAAGCAGCAAATTGGGCCAAACCATTTGGTGCCATGTCAAGGG